>NW_019729211.1:256972-308636 GCF_002891405.2 Cryptotermes secundus | reverse complement strand
ACTTTCTTCACAAAAAAACGAACGTAATAACACTTAACCTCACTAACGTTCTGCTTCCGTTGACCTCGTTCACCGCATCAAATTTGAATATCGCGTCTTTAGGATTCGTTGCATTGACCACGCGACACCCTCTATCCGTTAAAGTCGGCACTAACTTCGCCGACAAGCGGCGGTCGCTCGTTCGGTATAGTTCGCTTGCGGACCCAAGTCACGGAGTTTGTTTTACTAGACCTTCCTTTATCACAAGTACAGATGGTTTCTTTGCGGGACGCTCTTCCAATCAAGCATGTTTCGCGGTGGCGCTGCTGAAGAAGCGTTGAGTTATGTTGCAACTAAACTAGCAGATATGGCAAGACACGCACTTACCATCTTGTGTCGAGGGCGTTCCTTGTTCCTCAGTAGAACAAGTCGGGATATAGGAATGAGGCGGCCCTGTCCCTTATTGTAAAGGTAAGGCTCCACTTTAGTCTTTATTGCGTGATCCAGTTCCGCATACTGCTTCGTCTGGGCTGCTCGCTTCATCATATCCACCAGCAGACCTCCTCCTGCGATACAACAACTGGTCACTGCCACGTTTAAACCTCTGTTTTGTATTGAATCCTAAAATATTCACTAGAGACGCTAAACACAAATATAAAATTTTATGGCATTTGAAACTGCTTAGCTGTTAACAAGAATTTTGTGAATTATTTGATGATTGTTGGGGGACATTCAGTAGCGTAGTTGGTTGAGGCACTATGTTACAGGCCGGGAGGTTGCGGGTTCGATTCCCGGTGAGATCAATGGATTTTTCATTAGACCTAATCCTTCTAGCCGCACTATGGCACTGGAGTCGACTCAGCCTCTAACAGAAATGAGTACCAAGAATCTTCCGGGGGTTAAAGGGCGGCCGGCGCCTAAGGCTGACAACCTTACCGCCTTCTGTGATCCGATTTTCTAGAATATGTGGAATCCTCGACATCTCACAACCCTATGGGCCTCCACGGTCCGTTGCAGGCATAGCTTTACCTTTTTTATCTTACCTTATTTGATGATTGTTATTTATTTATACATCAAATTATCTCGAATTAAACGAGGTAAGTTTTCAGATTAGGCTCTCTGGCCTATTCCAGTTCAGAATTAACCTTTGATCTAGAAAGTTTTGTGTTACTCCATGCACGTGGTATTTGCCTATCGCAAGGTCTGTACCACTAAATTACATAGAAAACATGCAGGAAATAAATCCCCTAAGAAACACTGAAGCCCATAATATCAGTATTCAAGCGGTCGAAGACACTACACGCCTTGGGCTGTGCGTCCAGTCTCTCAGTCATACTAATTTTCCCTAGTTTTTCCAACTTTGTGTTACAACTCGTGAAGTGGTCATTGCACACCGCGCAAAGTCTGGAACAGTATCGTATTCCAGCATAATCAGGAATTTGTCTGTATCTATGTGTGTTTCAAAACCAAAAATAGTCGAAAATTATTCTCCTTTCATAAACCTATGTCAATCTGATCTCGTGAGAATACCCAAATCATTTATTTCTTTATAACTCTGTAAAATATACCTAAATTAAATTTTATGTCGTAAATTTGGACAACTTGAAGACTTACTTTGGTTCTGGGCCTAAATTACATTTTACTTTGTGTCTTTATAACCTAGAAAATATCTACAAACGGCTCTCAACGATATACGAGTTTTATCATGCATGAAATTTCTTCAATTAATTCATTTTGAAGACCACATACTTACGGGCATTAATGAACTTTTACATACTACATATTTTGAGCCCTAAGCGGACTGGCGCATAGGTAACGCGACTTGAATTCAGGAGGAAATCAGTTATAATCTCGGCCCGGATACCGGTCATCCTGAATGAATAATTTCGTGGTTCTCCTCAGCTACTCCAGACAAATTAAGGGATAATACCTTGACTAGGACACTACCGTTTTCATTAACTATATATCCTTAAATTTGACGCTATACATTATAGACACTAACAGCGCTATAAAACGAACAGAAGACATATATTGATGAAATTTATGTGCTACACTTTCTTAATTAAAATTGCACGTTTAACTTTTGCGTCCTTCGACAGTTTTTCATAGGCGTGATTTACACGGAAGGTCTGCTATATAAGCCGCCTGTTATGAAGTGTAAGTTTGATTTATTTCATTTTATATTAAGTGTCTGATTGAACTTCTAGTTGACGATGAGCCTCTTATAACGGTGGCTACGCCAAGTAATGTCTGGGGGGGGGTGACGCCCTGTAGCCTGGTAAGAGTTAAGCGACGTTTCTCCGAAACGCACTGCCACCATTTTCAGGGACCAAGAATAAGTCAAACAGAGCTTGCTGATTGCTTCTTCCTGGTTGCCTGTTTGGCTTCTTCGTTGACCCTGAAGACAGAGACAGTACGCTCCTCCGAAACGTCGGTGAACCAAAAAACATGGTGTTGCATCCCAGACTATAGTACTCTTAAGAATAATGAGTATTTCGCCTTGAATATTCTGTACATCTACCACGGGTAAAATTTGGCTCCTTCTCTGCCCATATATAAATCATTCACAAATATCTGATTACGTTAGTGGTTTTTTCCGGGCGAATGTATGTCTATATATATATTGTCACGTGTATGAGTGACTATCGATGGGCTTTTGTATTTGAGGTGGGATTCATTGACCACTTCAACACACGTCTCGTGACTACACTTAATTATGGAGCCATCGCTGATCTCCACAATTTACAAATGAGTACAGCACAAGCTAAATATTTTCGGTCTGCTGTGTATTCACCAGTCATTCCCTGGTAACGGCTTCTAACAGTGGAGGTTCTTCAGCTTCCGAGCTCACTTTATTACTCCCTGGCACTCAACTACACCGACTAAATCTTCTCCTCACAGACTCCCTACAACTCTCTGAATTCTTGCTCCAAATGCCCTCCTTATAACATCTCGGTACGGACGCCGTAGAAAACATCCTTCACTGTTGTACTCCAATCATTTCCGTGGGAACATGTATGCCTGCGAAGGCGTTACTCAGTAAGGGATACGTATATGTGCTTATTAAGAATCTGTTGCCTAGCCGTTGTTTATTTCGAGGTCGTTACCCAGTAACAGGTCTACACGCTATAGCACGTATATATTGGAATATAGCAGCCGTCGCGGAAAGAAGAACCGGACGTGTGTGTGATTGTGTAATTGGGAGCGTGTGATACAGTGATACATAGCTCCCCTACTGTAAACGTGTAGACTACTGAACACAGAGTGAACTGATTTGCGCATAGGGTTATAAGTCGTGAAACCCCGCAACAGTGTGATAATTAATTGTAGCCGTTACTTGTAGGTTGTTGAATAAACCAATGTTTAAACATATGTAATATGTATAAATATATGTATAATATGTATAAACATATGTAATACTCGTACGTGTAAAAAAGTGAAATCTCTGTGTTTGATTAGTTAAGCATCACGCCATGAAGACGTATGGATACGTGGAGGTATACTGGTAGTTCCACCATTCTTGACCTCTACGTGAGATGGAAGTGACTGGTCAGTTTTACGACCCGGTCGCTTTACCCCAGGGGTATGAGCTTCAGTATCCATTGGACAGGAGGCAGGGTTGGTCACAGAGCTGGTCTGGACGCTGTAAGGAAGAGAAAAATCTCTTTTCCTTACCGGCAATGGAACCCCTACCACCTAGCCCATACCTCGTCATTATACCGACTGAATTATTCCGTCTCCATATACATACAAAAACAAGGTAGTTTACAGTTAGTGGCATGTACTGGTGGGGAACCTAATCTTGACACCAGCTGGGTGAGGGATGAAGGGACCGTCAAAGAGGGAAGGGATGGAAACAGACCCATCTACTGTGTATGGCATTAGTAAAGAACGTATTGGCCACTAGCGTACTTATGTATAGCTCAAACGGAATCAACTAAAGTAATTTTGTTTTTGCTCAGGTAGTAGTTACTGATCCATGCTGCTGCCATGCCTCTAATGCAGGCACGTCAAACTCAACTTGTACAGAGGGATTTCCCATTTTTCTTGAAAAACACGGCGCTTATTTTCAATAGTTCTTTTTTTGCTACTTGAATTTTTTGAAAGCGACGTTGCCTTTTAAAAGTTACTGTACATATATGCAAGAAACTCGTAGTTGATAATTTAATGTTTAATTATAACCTTTATACGTTCATCACAATGTAACATCAGCACCTGTCGCTGTGTAGAAATGAACTGAATGACAATGTACAAGAGACTACCGGACTAGTAGGAAGGTGTATCTTGTCTCAATGGTCATAAAAGTGAAAGTTTGCTAGCAGCCCATTAGAAAATGACTGCAGGTTGCAAGCTAGTTTTGAAGGTAGAAATCCCTTGCACTTGTCTGTCAGTTGCCACTCTCCTTGCATTCTTACTACGCCTCCAAAAGGGGTCCTTGGAAATACTTGGGGTGGTAAAGCTGTGCGGATTTTAGTGCATTAACCTTCTGAAATACAATAGTTTGTCCTTCACGAACTTTACAAACCCTTAGTTGGACAAACCCTTCTGCAATTCTCAGAATAACTTTTCCTACAGCCTGCTAATTTATGTCTGCGTGAGACTTCTTGTCTTCTGGTCTGTTGGAAAATTGTCTTTACAAAAAATATTTCTACCAAAATTTAATATTGATTTTAATATCAATTAACTCTAAAAGTTGAGGGGCTGCACTTTGTGGCTATGGGGGTCGCAAGTTTGACACGGCTGCTCTAATGGCTCCGACTTCCTGCATTCCGGATAACTCTCAAGATTAGAGTCTTGTGCTCTACACTACGTATATATGCACTGTGTGATTACGCTGTTAATTTCACGCCGTAATAGTTCCCATGCGCTTATACAAGTGGCAAGCTCTATGCCGAATCTGTGGCATTAGAAGGATAAAGATTTAACTTAATTCGCCGTTTTAATGGGGAAAGGAGACACGGAAATAAAATAAAGGGAAAAGAGGAATGAATGATGAAGATACGAAGGAAATCATTTGCTGTTGAATTTCAAAGGGCTTTCCCATTAATTCTGTCAAAAATTTGTATTACTTACCTTTGAGGTCTACCAGCCTGTACATACTCTGTGCACATGTTCCTGCCTGCTTCTTCACTCCACTGGTCACGTTACTCTCGGCATTACCCATAATGCTCCAATTGCTTTACCAGAACACTTGTACACTAATCTTCATGGAAACACAGAGTTATAAGTTAAGTGAGTTCTAAAAACATCTTAGAAAATATCTGAACAACACAATTCACTATCAGATATTTCGTTATGAAACAATTAACGCCGAAATTTATCGGTTAAACATAAATTAACATTTGAAGTTTGAATAAAGTGTGTTATTCGTATATGGTAAGTTAAAAAACTATTTCTTTTTGTGTTTCGAAATGATATTTCAATGTAATTTTGAACGTATTTTTAAATCGTAGTTCAANACGTTATGAAACAACGGTTATGACCACTAGATACGAGACCTTAAACAAATAAATTTTCTTCAATAACACTTTCTTAAAGAACGTCTCGTTCTCCTGAGAGATATTTTCTTTTAATGGTTCCACTGAAAATTAAAGTATAAAAATCTAGACGTTAGTTTATGATATACCGGACTTTCATTTTGTTCTGAATATCAGTTGTCACTGGCGTCACAATTCTAATATCTACATTTTTAGGGAAATCGTTTTACTAAATATACTCGTAATTCTCTCACTGAATTGGATAATTTCAGAAAATAACTGCACTTCGTTTCTTATTTACTTAACCTGCTTGTTTAAATGCCCCTGAATCGCTGGAATAGTATGATTCTGTGTGAACGACTTTGGTTTGCCTGCAAAACTAGCATGACATGGATGCCTCTCTTTCCGCGCACCGATGGGAGGAGACGTCACAGCCTGGCACCCTGACCTCCATCTGGAAGACACCGAATTCCCCTCTGACAGACCACATGATAATACAGTGCACAATATATATCACCTTTTGTTCGAAAACTGTGTAAAACGAAAAGGAGTGCTACGAAGGTTTATTCAAAGGGGAGATAGAAAAAAGAACATTTGCCTACAGCATTATTTTCAAACCATTTAAGATATTTTTACGTGTTACGATAAACTCGCCGGTGTCTATATTGAAATATATATGGGGACCTATTTAAAACTAATTTTAATATATGATATATTTTCTTCTCTCATCTTCTCTTTTCGACTTTGATTTTTTTAATCCTGATCACAGTGGCCGCGTGGTCTAAGACATGCAAAGTTTTCGCGCGCTCAAACACTGGGATCATGTGTTCGAATTCAACACGACACACGAATGTCTGCACGCGTTAATTCTCTTTGTGTTGTCCTGTGTAGGTGGCAGCCTTGCGACTGTGTTGATCTGAGTCCTACTAACTGTCTGCAAGATCCATTATTCCACGTTAATGAATCTTGTGTGAAACAGGCCAGAGGGCCTAATACGAAAAATTGATTATTTTTTTTTAATCTGGAGATTGGGGCGAGATTCCTGAATTCCCCCCATCTGCGGAATCTTACGTGTAGTGAGAAAGTTACGAATTGTCTATTTCTGAAAAGTCAATTAGATCAGGTGATCAAAAGGTCTATAAAGACCTTATATCAAGAGGACATGAGTTCGAGCCCTTCACACATTCTTCTGACTTTTCAGATTATCCTTACTGTGGGTGAGGCACGCGGTAGCACAGTTGGTTGAGGCACTATACTACAAGCTGGGAGGTCGCGGGTTCGAGTCCTGATGTCACTGGATTTTTCAATTTTCCCAATCCTTTCAGCCGCACTATGGCCCTGGGGTCGACTCAGCCTCTAACAGAAATGAGTACCAGAAATTTTCCTGAGGGTAAAGGGCGGCCGGCGCCTAAGACTGACAACCTTACCACCATCTGTGAGTCGATTGTCCAGAAAATGTGGGAGCCTCGACGTCTCACAACCCTATGGGCCTTCACGGCCTGTTACAGGGATAGCTTTACCTCTTTTACCTTACTGTTGGTTATCGGGTTATCGGTGATTTGCTCAGTCTCTCTAGGAAAATACCGAGAAAGTACCTCAATTAGGGCACAGTTACTCCCTTCTGAATCCCTGATAATTCATCATTCGTTTGTCATTAAACGGTAAATGTATCCCTCTAACTGGCCGTGGAGGTCCATAAGATTCTAAGACATTTTCTAGACAATCGGCTCACAGATGGCGGTGAGGTTGTCATCCTTACGTGCCGGCCGGTCGGCCGCCCTTTACCCCCAAGGAAGATTCCTGGCATTCATTTCTGTAAGAGGCTGAGTCGATTCCAGGGCCACAGTGTGGCTACAAGTATTAGGTGAATTGAAAACTGCAATGACCTCATCGGGAATCGAACCGGCATCCTTCCGACTTTTCGCATAGTGCCTCAACCAACTACGCTACCGCGTGTCCCATCCACATGTCCTAACCCAAAAATTAAAGGATATGGAAGGAAGTAACAATTGCGTAATTTAATTTACGATGAAATTATTTACCTGGCAAAATTGATATAAACCGCAGAAACAATCAACACGGTTACGGATCTCTGAGAGGAGATTTGAACTCAGGACGTCCAGATTACGAAGTACGAACTAACCATTCCAAAGTGACGTTCGCATTTTCCGCAGTGATCAGTACAGCTTTTTCATTGGCAGATACTATAGCAGAAATGTAAATATCCTACAGTCCTTCGTAGTAATGGTGTTTGTATCAAATGTTGACACAAGAAACATTATCACGCAAATATATGTTAGCAAAGATATATTTTTTACTGAGTACCTTACGATACAAGTGTATAAAGTGTTTAAAGCAAGAGAACCGACGTGAACTTGGCTGAAATTTAAAAAAAGTGTCGCTGCTTATACCGAAGATATACTCCTTGGAAGGACAGTTATTTCATCTTGTAGCTGCTACGAGTATGTTCTGCTGCGTTACAGCGCTCACAACGGAGACAACTGTCAGCGTAGTGGCTGCTATACTTAACCGGTAGCGCTCACCCTGCGTCATATTCATCCGGAGTCACAGTGAAAGTACGTGCATGGATAGGGCCGATACACTTTCGCACCTCAGGACAGTGTAGTGAGGAAGTGCATAGCGAATATGGTCCGTAACACTATCGCCAGCAAAGCCCGTCATTGGAGACGATCCTGAGCTGGTTCTATCCATCTCATAACTCATCTCCTTATGCTCCTCTTGCCCTTATTGATGATACACGAAAATACAGGGTTACTACAAATGATTTGTTCCATTTCAAAACAATACATTTTCCAAAGTAATATACATACAATTATGAGTTATACATGAAGAGAACCGCAAACTCACCAAGTTTGCATCGTGATACAACAGTTGGCAGCATGAATGCAGTGCCTCATAAAATGGCGACAAAGCTGGAAAAAATGTTTTGTGTTGGAATATGCGAGATGTTGGTCTGTTATTGTAGTGCAGCGCACATTCAGAGCAGAGAACAGAAAAGAACCGCTATGTAAACAGAGCATTCTGTGGTTGTATCAGCAGTTTAAGGATACTGGTTGTCTGTGTAAATGGAAAAGCACGGGGCGAACAATATAGTGTTTTGAAATAGAATAAATCATTTGTAGTAATCCTGTATTTTCCCAAAAGACTTCCCCAGTAAAATTCTGTGATTATTACTAGTTTTTCACCTTTAAGTTTCATGCCCAACCAATATAAATTCATAATTTCAATAATATAACCAATGATGTAAATGTGTAACAAAGGTTTTTATTACGTCGTAATCTAAATTTATATTTTATTTTATTTTTATTTTAAATTCATTTTAATGTTCTCCATCAATCTACAAATGCATAGGTCTCACAAGTGATTTCTTCACATCAAGCGTGCAGATTAAAATTAAATGTGTATTTCTTTCTCTCCCATGCATGTTACATGCCCAACATATCTCATTCGTTATTTGATTATCCTAATAATATTTGATAAACAGTGAAAATATGAAACTTTTTATTAAGTGATATTTAGGAGCTACAAATTTTGTATATTTTAAAATGCTATTGCATAATTCGTTGCGTTTTATTACATTTTACGGAACCTCTGTAAAACCGAACACAAAAAATTTAATTTCGTGCATCTTGTTGTGTTATTATATACTATTCTTTATTAGAGTGCGTCGCAACACAACAATACAATGCTCAAGGCTAAAATTAGCTTAGCTACATGTTTCGGCTATTAAAGCCATCATCAGGCAAACACATGATGACCATATTCACATACTACTGAACTGCAATTGCGATGGTGATGCTGGATACTTGATAATCATTAGATTATAAAATACACGGTAAAAAAAGTACAATGAGCTATAAATTTATTATAAAAACGAAAGTTATGGCGTAAAATAAGTTTAAAAGCTCTTCATGTGATATTCTATATCATCAAGTCAGATGTTGCAATTTTGTTATATTCCCCCGGACATAATGGTATATTCTAGACTTGTATACATGTAAGCCCCCAAGCAGTTTATTACATGTATACATGTAACGGACCACGTGACCCTTAATTTCAATAATAAAATGTCTACGACTACGGCGTTCTTGGACATCGATAAAGCCTTTGATACTACATGGCACTCGGGCTTGCTATATAAGTTGTCAAAACTGGAATTTTCGGCCAGCTTAATCAAGGTTATTGGATCGTTTCTTTCACAACGAAAATTCAGTGTTTCGGTGGAAGGCGAAATATCTACGCCAAAGGAAATGCAAGCAGGGGTGCCACAAGGTTCGGTCCTATCCCCTACTCTTTTCAATATGTAGATAAATGATGCCCCTTAAACACATGGTGTTCAGCTAGCCCTCTTTGCAGACGACACCTGTCTGTAGGCGACAGATCGCAAGGAGGATTTTGTTGTTAGAAAACTCCAGCGCGGCCTCACTCAGCTCAATGGAGACCTGGTGTGAGCACTGGAATATAAAAATTAATGAAAATAAGACTCAGGGGATCTACTTCTCTCGTAGTGGTCGTCTGCCTATGTCTCATCTTACATTGAATGGAAGATATTTGTAAATTGTGTAAAATATCTCAGAGTAATCTTTGATAGGAGAGTTACATGGAGATTACATATAGAAATGATCGAAGCCAAGGCCTTCAGAACATTTATAAGATCGTATTCCCTATTCAAAAGTGAGTGATTAAGCGCTAACATTAAATTCACCCTCCACAAAGCTCTCATTAGATCTGTAATGACTTATGCTAGTCCCGTCTGGGAATTCACGGCATGTACCCGTCTAGTGAAACTGTAGCACCTACAAAACAAGGCTCTCCGCACCATTGGCAATTTTCCAAGACATACACCAGTTCACAATTTGCACATGGTTTTCAATATTCCGTACTTATATGATTCATCATTCATCAGACGACAGGTCCACAGTCTCTTCCAAAAGAGTTCCTCCACTTAATGTGATCCAGAGCTTTCTGCTTCAAAAATATCCTCTTCTGTCCCCAAAGTTATCCAGCATCTTCTTACGTCCTCTTCCTCGTCTTCCGGTTCGCATGCATGGTGTCTCTGTTTTTGGAAAGAGACTATAACAAAATTATGCAGGAAACAAGCGGAAGTCATACAAAATCATGATAACGAAAATGTTCGCAATATTGGACAAGGAGAAGCCCGACACAGAAAGTATAAGAGGCTTAAACTTGGCGGCGGTCAAGCATACGACCGTTCAAGTGACTAGACTGCCTTTGTAGCGGAAGCTACTAGAAATAGGGCATAGTCTGCTGTACTGAGCCTGGACTGACAGAGGCCCTGTATACAGAGTGTCCCAGGAGGAATGTGCCAAACTTCGGGAGGGTGTTCCTTATGTTAAAGTATGCCGATATAACCCAAAACACCTATGTCCAAAGTTGAACGGTTTCGGAGATAATGGCCAGAGAAGTGTGAAATTTTGACCGGTGTTACACACTTGTTGATTACAAAATACATATTAAAACTGGCAGGAATATGTGGTTTCTGTAATGTTAATAATGTACGTACGTTACATCAAACTAACTTCTGAATGACATGAAGCCATAAAATTTAAGTACAAAATACTCGCTCGCCATGTCATAATTGTCCTTAGGTTTCCAAGCACTATACATGACACATGACTGGCAAGCTCTGACGTAACATGGCTGACTGCGCATTCTGGTATAATCCGACTACATAACTGTACTAAACATACATTCACGGAAAATCTCTTTTGGAATTTCGTTTCCATTATTTCATGTTGATTATTATGGGACCACGTATGCACATTTCGTAAATAATTACACCGTCCCGGGTAAAAGACGCCTCATCACTGAATAAAATGACGCTTAACAGTTCGGGATGAGCTTTTTATCCAGTGGCACAAATCCATACGCTGAGCATGGTCGCCTGGTTCCAGATGTTGTACCCTTTGATCATGGTAAGGATACAACTCTTCATCATGTAAAGTTCGCCACACCTGCATACGTGATACGCCGATGCGAGAGGCCTCTACGAGTGGACAGACGCGGACTTCTCTGAACCATCTCAAGAACGTTCTCTCGTGTGTTTATCATTCGTACATCCTCCCTTTAGAGTGCACAGAAACACTCGGAAGAGAACTAGTATCACGCAATGTCTGGTGAATTCGCGTAAATACACTTCGACATGTAATCCTTCGATTGTGAAAACGCCTTTGGTATTCTTCAACAGTAGCACGTGCATTGCCACCGCAAAATCCACACACAAAATGCATATCACAATATTCCACGTTTGAAAACACAAAAGGCATTTCAGCAATTCCGCACAATTAACCTACCACCCATTCAAAACGCGGCCGCAACGTATACTGAAGGGAGCTTACGGCTAGTGTGAATCACCACACTCAAGGACAAACATAGATAAGACGTATCAGCTGACAGGTATAGTGCGTGGACCCGCCAGAAAACCACACTTTTCTCGGGCCAATATCTCCGTAACCGTTTAACTTTGGACATAGGTGTTTTGGGTTATATCGGCATACTTTAACACAAGGAACACCCTCCCGAAGTTTGGCACATTCCTCCTGGGACACTCTGTATATTATTGCAGAACCACTTATGACTCCTACGTTTGGAGCCACTTTGTCGTAACCGTCGCTCGATGTCTGCACTACTAGCCCAACGTTGATTAGCGCCACATTTTGTAACTGCTTGCCTCCACATTGTGAAGCCACTTCGTAACTGCCCTCTCACCTACCTTTTCTTAAACTCAATTATTATCTTCTCTCTTGTACTAAATTTTATCTCAGGGTTATTTGATTTATAAAGAGGTGAAGTTTGTTGGTTCGGTAGAGCTGAGGTTCCCTTATCTCAGAGCCTTGAACGGGCCACAACTCGAAGAAGCAAGAAATAAACAGAAACTACAAAAGCACATATCAAGTTTAGACGTATTATTATTATTATTATTATTATTATTATTATTATTGAACACTTGTTGAGCCACTTCTTAATACAGCTTCAAAATCAGTAACTTTTACGTCTGATTCCTACGAGGGCCGGTGTGTGACTTTTACGTCTGATTTCTACGAGGGCCGGTGTGTGACTTTTACGTCTGATTTCTAGGAGGGCCGGTGTGTGACTAACTTCCCTTCGAACCATCAAGTCCTTGTTTCATCAGCGTCTCGGCTGTGTCACACCCTTAAATTTTAGTAATTGGTCACATTTAAAAAATAGGAGTATCTTAATTAGCTATTCCTTCACTCCGTTTAAAGATTACAAAGAGTTTAAGTTTCTGAGCTCCAGCGTACCTTCTGTCAGAGTCTTGACAAATGTGAAGTTTGGCCTGGGTCATTAAAACTTCACTATTTTAAGTTATGGCCTGCACAAGTTGTCAAGTATTTAATTCACAAAAGATTTCGTCGTTACACTTTCACGTAAAATTTTTAAGAACTCGCGACGGGGTGTCTTCCTGTTCTCTGCACTTGTGAGAAGACGCTAACTCTTACATGCAAGAATAGACCCATGTCTCACTTCACTTGTTCATTGCATACCAGTGTGAACAATTAAAATTTCTAATTAATAAAATTAATTACATTTAAATAGGTTGCATATCAGTGGTACGGTTACAATATTTAATACATTTAATAACATGTAAAATGTAAATATCCTTTACATTATGACAAATGACTTACTACTACAGACAATGACTCTGACAAAAGACAGGCCCGTCCTCTCGTCAGAGAGGACGCCCCACAATAACAAGACCTAAACTGTCAAACAGTAATAAATATCTAGTCATGAGCCCCAGATTGGGCTCGACACCAAGATTGACTGACTGACTGACTGACTGACCATCAGTCGCAATGTGACTTTGACTTTGACTTATTACACAATGACTTACGGCAAGAGTTCAGTTGAAAAAATCCCTGGTCCTGAGTCTCAAGGGACTTGACTCCAAGACGAACTGATTGACAGTACACTGCCAGTCGTAAAGTAACTTTGACTTCGACTTTTGGGTCTTTAAGGAGTTTACGTTGAACGACTCCCATAGTCATGAGAAAATAAAATATAGTCATGAGACCGCGGCACTCAGAATCAAGAATGACTATCCTGGCGAGGACCAGCATCAATATACCCTACCGACGGACTGAGTCTTTAAAGGGTTAAGGCATTTTTTTTTTTGGAAATAAAACTTAATCTGGATATATCCTTTGGGGAATTTAAGCTGGGTGTAGGTCATGCCACCTGTGTTTGTAGATATGTTTCAGACTATCAAACTACACGCACAATTGCAGAAAGAAATCATTCTTCGTTTAATCCCCACGGCAACATTTCCTGTCCACGTAATGAGCAACACAATACAACAGACGCGATGCCATGGCAACAGACCATTCTACGTCATCATATCCAGTGACACAGAGACACAGCAAGCATTATCACAGGTGACAAAAGAAGGCCGTGATTGGTACATTATTTTAGGCCAGCGTTAATTTGCATTATGTATGCATCTCATCGTCTCTTTATGAATCACATCATGCGGAAATTCAACAGCACATCTGGCAGTGCAGTAACGTAGCTGTATTCTCTTGCTCTTTTTCCAAAGCGACGCATGCGCGAAAGCATAGTTCGTGTGCTTTAGTCCAGCGGTGAATCTATCCGTTTCCCTTGCTCGACGCATGCGAAGTTAGAAATTCTATGACGTATGGACTAGGCTACAGAATGAATACATCTGATTACAGACAAACGTTAGAGATTTTATTGAAAGCAAAATAGGATTTATATTTATTCCTCAAGTTGCATTGGTCTCGCGGAACACTAATAATCACGCTTAAATATTCGCCATTGCTACATTTAGTAATTAATGCAGGCTTTATTTAATTATACATTGTAAGCAAGTGTTGTGTTTGAGAGATATGCAGTTCGAATTTTGGTCGGGTTACCAGATTAGAAATGTAATAAAAATCGCGAAAACTATCTTCTGCAGAAGAAAACAGAAGCGTCTAGCCTCACATATGTATATGTTGGAGGGAAGTTCTAGCAGATCTATTGGAGAAAAGCAATCGAAAAGCGGATATATTTACAATAAGTCGAGATGATTTCAGACAAAATGTACAAGGACTATACTTTAATAGAGGCTTATGAAGTGTATATGTTTTAAACGACGTAATGAATTCAAATCCCTGGACGCACTGAAACGATGTTTAGATGCCGCACTTCCGGTAAGAAATATTTAAAATCGAAAAATATTAGTAATTTACACTACATATTTCTGATTCTTATATATTATCCATTTTGAGGCCAGACACCAGAAAATCCTTTATATTTTATCACCTGCTCTACAAAACTTATTTTATGGCATAGTAATACAGGACAGCCAATTTTTTTCTAAGGGGGAGGAGGCGAATTTTTTTTACAGACTTATGTTTAAGAATATTTTTACGGATCGTAAATTTCAGGGTCTCTATATTAAAACTCGGAAGGCGCTACATTTAGAAGTGAATTTCATTCTTGGTACCGGTATTAATACACGTATTTGGTAAAATTCTTTCTTTTTATACTTTTTTTCTCGAAAGTCTAGAGGAAAGTCTATGTTGTCTTCCTTGCGACAACCACATGAAATATGGTAGTTTACAAAATAATTTAATAAATTAGAATGATTATTATACTTTTATTTTATTTTTAGGATTGTAAAAACTGTGGACGTAACAATTTAAAAATATTTCAGTTTTCCACGCAGTGCAGCTTCTCTTCTGGCAGGTGGGTCATATTTCTGGACACAACGATCTCTGCTGAGGAGTTCTTCAGCGTCATTTATATCCCGCTGGACTGCGAATTCCTGCTGGTGAAGAACTGAGGACTTGTAACATAGATCCTTACAATATACAACGTTACACCTTCAAGAAAAATAGAGATGCGGAAACAAACGACATTCCAGAATAACAGTAAAAGGGGATGGAGTAATGCGGTCAATGGACGACCCCTCTACCCCATACACGTAATAAGAAACTTTAAAATGACAGTAGAAAGGACGAAAAAATTGTATATTTTACAGGAAAGTTTTCCCCGTTTCCCACTGTTTCCTTGAAACAGCTCCTCAATTATACTCACGGGGCTGAGTGGACCCAGTTCCAGACCCACTACTTCTCAGAAAATCTGGTAGGGCCGGTAATCGAACCCGGAACCACTGGATCTGTAGCCAGGAACTCTGACTACTGGACCACAAAGGCGGTCCCATCTTTTCTTAAACCTTTGCTTGAAAGAAATAAGCACATAAATACGGGAAGTTATTTATTAAATAAATTTACAAATATTTCCACACATGTCTTTTTAGACCTTAGAATGAGCAATGTCAAGAAAAAAAAACTGAAACGTCTCTTTCGACATATTCTAGTGGAGTGCACGCGTATACTTTATAAAAATATCTTCATTTATTTTGAGTCACCATGTGATCATATTGCATATCGCGACTGCGTCGTAAAATTGGCGATACCGCATGTTGCCCCTCTCGTCAATCACACGGCGGGTGTGCTTCAAACACGATCGAAGCATCTGCTCCTCTCAGACATGATCAGTTAATTGTTACAGGCACACGGAGCCTTATGGCTTACTACATGATCTCTGCTTCCACGGCTTTGCACATATCACATTCAACAACGTGATATTTACTCCAACTTACGAAGCCGTGCAAAAAACATGAACCCACTCACGTGCTCTCTCACTCTATTACAGCGTATTGCTGAGATAAGGGGATCTTCTGCCTTGCAGAATGTTGTTTATACTTGTGGGAAAACGAGGTTCAAGACTGGACAGGCTAAAATTAAATTAAGGTACTTAGACTGGACTATGTGCTCCTTTCTGATTATCTGTAACTTTTCTGGTTGCTATTTCTGGTTTATGAGCCTCAGAACTTTGTAACACGTTCTAAACTAATTACAAATATTATTTACTTTGTACTCGAATTAAATAACTCCCGCTTTTCATTCAACGTTCTTAAATTATCATTAACCACATCATGTTTTATGATCTGTACTAATGGAAATGCTGAATGATAAAATTACTCAAAAGTGGTTCTCTCCAACTCCTGACTAATTTTTAATTACTACAAACCCTCTCCACATCTCATAAGTTTGCATTTTTAAAGTTAAACAACAGGCACTTCCATTTTATCTAGACTATTTTACAAAAAGAATTGTACATTTTTCCTTATTCCCTCTTTCGCATAAAGCAAGAAAATTAAGATTATTTATTGGGCGAGATTTTTGACGAATGTGAACACGATATAATTTTTAATGTTACTGCAGGTTATGGATTATTTTTATATTACATTTATAGTTTAAATTACTATATTTAATTCCATAAGAAATTAATCCCGTTACTTTTAAACAATAAAGTGCCTGGAAATTTGCCCATATTGAGGAATTGTACGTCTAAATGTAAAATGAAAACCTTTCATTTCTCTCTTCCGCAGTCTCTGAATCTTGTTTATCGAAAATTGAATGGCCCTTATTGAACGTTCGGCGGAAGAAGGAGATGAAGGATCTTAAATATTAATAATAAGAAGCTGAGAGTGTCTTCTCTTTTTTTCCTGAGATGACATCCATTAGCAAACAGCATTTTTAATAGTAGTGCCGAGTGGTATGATAGGGGCCTAATGTGGTTGATTTACCGAAAATTTCTGCAAAATTTCTGAAGCAGCAAAACTACTAACAGCTACTAGTTGGATTTCCGGTCCACATGTTTTGGCCGCATAATTTCCAAATAATACGAAGTATACGTTATTAAGATACTTTTAATCGTTAAAAACATTATGTCGGCAAAGTGGCGTGTTCTATTATCAGACTTCTCAGACCCTCAGTGTATGCTTGCTCAGTTGAAAGTTTCAGCCTCTGACCCAGTTCAGATGCATGGCAACGCCCTATGTCAATTTGTAAACACTTAAATGATATGAGCACGTATAAGGACTTTTGGGGTTACGGACGCTTTTTCGGGAGGGGTTGTCCATTCACGCCGAAAAATAACAGAGAACTGAAACAAGTTATGAGGTAATTCATATGAAGCAACACCCACGCACTTCCTATATGAGCTGTTTAATTACAGAGAGAGGGTTTGTGCACACAGCCCTGACATGGACAAAGTGCATATATGGAGAGACCTAAAACAGATAGAAGTCTGTAGTCCATCTCTCTGAGGTTAAATTACTTTGCACACTGACATCTAGTACTGAATGCATCCAAACATTTTGCTGTCCAGAGCGATTGGAAGGATTTATTTGCTCTTGAAAACGATGTCTATTCCTTCCTTCTTTAACCTTGTATCACATTATCTCATATGTAGATAAAGGTAGAGGCAGTGATAAATAGGATGGGCAAGTTGTCACCCCAGGACAAAGCTAGACCATTGAGAGGTTTATTTTTTCGGTTACTGGGTTACCTTCCTTCAGTTTCCAGTGACGCCGCTCCTTAAGAGAAAATTTTCTCCTGGATCTAGTACGGATATAAATATAACATTTTATCAACAAATTAGAACGCCAGTTCTAAAAATGCATAGCTACAGATCCCTCTAAATAAAATTTCTTTAAGTGGTTCATTTTATTCTGTGACATTAATTTACAAAACGCTGAAGCACAGGATACAGGCTTACGAAACGATACCAAAGTTATTTATTTTGTATGGGTCTAAATGTTAAAGCTCTTGGAAAGTATATGACAGTGTATGATTAGGGAAAAAATAACTGGGCCTATTATCTGACAGAGATAATACAGAGATGGAGCAATACAAAATACTGGAAGACTGAGAAAGAGAATGTAATATAAAATGTCAAGACGACGATTTTAGGGCTGTAACAAAGCGTAATTAGGCAAATAGGCATAAATATTTTAGGCTCCATCTTCAGGATATTCCCTTGTGCCTCTCCCTATACACCAAACGACATGGCGCCATACCTTAAACCACTGTGATCTTAATATTGTAGCGTGCAGACACGTTGCTAGATACCGGTCATGAAATGACGCCCGTTCGTGGGCCAGCGGATTCTTAATAAACAGGGTTACGCAACCCGCTGCTGTGTGATATCAACACGTTCCCGCGGAAACGGTTAGCATACGAGAATGAACTGTGTTGTCTACGCGGTCCGTGCCCAGGAGGAAGGAAACTGGTTCAACTAAGTCAGTTCTGTACTGGAGTTTGTCAAGAGAGGATTGGATCACGTGATGCTGAAAAATCTCCACTCTTAAAGCCGTTGCCATGGTACGGCACAAGAAGACACAGCAAGTTGGAAAATGGCTTAGCGGGCGCTGTGTTGGTTTGTAAAGTATGGAGATTAGTGGTGGCCCTGTATTTGCTTGTAGTTCCAAGACGTGTATATAAGTGGTCAATACGTTTAATATGCAATCCAAAATCCTGTCAATAGTCACCCGTACACGTGGCAATGTAGGGTGGAATTTCGTGAACAGCTACTTCCAGATGCATGAATCACGGTACCAAAATGTTCCCGTTATCACTTCTCGTTGAACAGCCGAAAGACAGGCAGCTTCTGCCTTGACGGAATAGGCTGTCTATTATATTCCCATTCACAATTAATTGTGAAATATGAATCTTATGCAGAGTTGCTAGGACTCCTTGGACGGGGGATCAGCCCTGTTGTAAGGCTGCTAACTACACAGGACAAGACAAACACGGAATAAACGCAGACACACATCCCTGCCTCGAGTAGCACTGTAACCCACGATCCCAGTGTCTGAGCGGGCGAAGACAGCTCATGCGTGAGACCGTGCAACCGCTGTTATCGGCATCACCCACTATTTGACGCTGCCACTATCTCAAAACTATACAACGTCGAATGTTAGGATGAGTGACGGATTGGAAGGGATGTGGAAGGAAGCAGTTGTGGTTAGAATTCTTTCGGCAAGACTGAGCCTCAAACTGGTAAACACGCCATGACGACGTATGGAGGACTGGAGGTAAAGCTCCACGGATTCTTGACCACTGCTCTAGATGGGGGTCAGTGGTCAGCAACACACCCCGGGCAAAGATTGCCCGGTGCTCACTAAAGACGGTTGTTGGGCCCCAGAGCCGGTCTGGACGCCGTGGAGAAATTTCTTTCTCTTCGAACCCCAATTCCTTGGCCATCCAGCCAGTAGTCCGTCGCAATACCGACTCAAAAACAGACAGGTCGAAAATTAAACATGCTACGAGTTCGTACCATGACATGACACTGTTTTTCAAGCAATTTTCAAGGCATAGTCCTGGCACTGAAAGGCGCTGGGACGTCTCTCCCGCTCGACAGTGGCCGAGAAAACTGCATCACGAAGAAATTCAGAATTTGTAACAAAATATTATTGGATGATCAGATCTATGATTACTAGACGAGGACACGTAGCATGCAAAGGAGATCAGAAATGTGTACAAAATTTGTGTCGGAAAATCTTAATTGAAGCGACACCTTGTAAGACATGGGCGTAAATGTCGGGATAATATTTAAATGAATCTCAGAATGACTGAGTGGGAGGGTTTGGTCTGAATTAATCTGGCAGAAGGTAGGGTAGAGTGACAGAAACGAAAAAGGATTCCATAAAGGGTGGGGGGGAGGGAGGGCAGATTCTTTAATAGTTTAGCAGCTATCAGCTTCTCAATAAGCGTTCTGGTGTTTTGTAAACATACCCCAGTTGAATAACTACAAACACTGATACAGCTTCGATACGTAACCTACGAACCAAAAAATAAATACCTAAAATATTGAAGTCCATTTGCTTAATTAAGTATTATGCATTGAAGACATACGGTGGAGTGAAGGTATTGCTCCATGATTCTTGACCTCGGAACTTGGTGGAGTTGTCAGCTTCACGTCCCGGTCCCTTTACCCCCGGGAAGAGCCCCAGTGTGCCCACTGGTTAGGAGGCTGGATACGCCCCAGAGACGGTCTGGACGCTGTGGGGAAGATAAGAACCTTACCAAGCTGGGATTCGAATGCGGGTCGTCCAGCCAGTAGCCGATCGCTATGCTGACTCATAAACAAACACCTGCACTCTTAAATTGCCAATGCGTATCAGCTAATTTGACAACGAAATAAGACTTAAAGATTACAGGAATATGTAATCGACCTTCATGCATGAAAATCATTTTTCATAACAAGCGTCACGTAACTTCGAACAAGGCCAAGAGTAACCTTGTATGCGCAGAAAAAAAAAATTCAGACAATGGGGTGAAAGGGGGGTCGGTGAAAGTGGAAAAACGAGTGTTAAGAAAATCCATCCACCAGAAGCTATGCGCGGGATTTGACTAGGAATGCGGGGTCTTGTTCAAAGTTACGTGACACTGTCTGTAACTACTAACTGTAAAAGGTTACAAGAAGGTTGCAGTTTTGCCACCAACACAGACTTTGTAACGTACTTGTGTGAATGGTTTGTATTGTCACATGTTTGGAATCCAGAAGGGTTACTTCCGTGGAAACGCTAGAACAGACCGTTGCATAGGAAGTAACAATAGCAGTATTGCAATTCTAATAGTGAGTCTACACGGTTACAACAGAAGGTTACTGCGTAGCACCGGCCGCGGATATATAAGAAGGTAATGCATTCACCGAGACAGTCTTGGGATAACCGAGATCGAAGACAGTTGAGATGGTTGAGATCCAGCTGCGGTCAGAGAGAGTTGGAAGATTGCCGCCGCAGAATACAGTTGAAGTGATACCATTTGTATTTGAGTGTGTAAGAATAAATGTGTGTGAAGTTATTTGTTGCGTGGCATACCGAACACGTGACAATATGATTGGAATATCCTGAGTTACTATTATTATTCCTTATCGCCTGTATGTTTTCTTTATATCTAGTTTGGAATGTTTGGACTGTCTGTATTTTAAAGGCCAGTCCATCTCATTTGGTATACACCATTTTTTCATGCCTATCTATTTCTACTATGTTTTGTACTGTGTTTATTGTTCAGAATTCAGTCTCCTTTTGTGCCTCTTTACAAAGTTTTGTGATTTTCTTTGTCTCTTTTCTGCTATATGTAAAAATAGCCAATTTTGATGTTTGGTGCTGCAGACTTGTGTTTTTGTTGTTTTGAATGTCTTACGCTTAAGTTTTTATTATATTCATTGTTATGTAATATGTCTTGTATAATGTTTAGTTCCCTTGTTTTTGCTTCATTTGATGTTGGATATGTATTCATTATGTTCATTAAGTAACTAATGCTTGCTGTGCAATTGCATTTATCCTCAAGTAGTCTTGATGTTTCTAGCAGGTAGTTCTATAGCAGTACTTGGCAGAAAGGGGGTTAAAGAAAGCCAGACAATCCCAGCAAGAGAACAGTTGAGCTGAGACTCCAGAATTGTGGCCTAACACTGTAGTAGCTCCATTGGAACAAAATTCTATTCGATTGTGTTCTAAACATTCAGTAAATCTATGCATTGAGATATTGAAAGTGAGGTTTAGCAAATAGTTTCTGCACCTGTTAAACTCAGTTGTACTAAATAAATAAATTGATTCCTGATTATTGTCAATATTACATGTTAAAGAAATTATTGAAGAACTCATTTTTAAAGATTGTACTTGCTTTATTTATTATGGTGGAAACTTGTGTTATTTTCCCAAGAACTTGTTTTCATAGCCTATATAAGTTTTTTTTTAATTGGGCAAAATAATTTGTTTTGAATATAAAGAAATCCCATCGTCTGATCAATTTTTCAACCGCAGTTCTATTTCTTCTTCTGTATCCATCACTGGTTGCTTGCACTTTATTAAATTGTAGACTGTATTAAAAATATGAGTATGAATAGCTGAAGAGTTCTATTTTCTGGGATATAATGCTATGTATTTAGGAGGAACATATATCCTTCATCTTCAGGGTCGAAGAATAAGCCAAGCAAGATACCAGCTGAGCAAGATCCACTGCTTACCACCTGCTTTTGTGCTGGTATCTTGCTCGTCTTATTCTTCAACTATGAAGATGGATGCAGTATGTTCCTCCAAAATATTGTTAACTATCAATTATATCCTAGAAGATAACCACTGCTGTGAGAACCTCAAATCCTACATGAACAGTTGAAGTTCAGCATTTTTCATTAGTTTTCTTTTCAACTGAAAAAATTAATTGATTTTTTCATTTCTAATATTTTTACATCTTTTAACATGCGATGTTGGTGATGCATGTTCATTAAGCTTCCTATACATTGATGGTTGCTGGATCAGTCTTGTTAATCCATGGGTAACAACATAGCATATCTCCATTCAGAAGGTGGACATGCTCTTTTTGATGTACATCACCCATTGTTGGCCAAGAGGTCTTATTCATAAAGTACTCCAATCAAACTGGCAAACTCTTTTCTACATTGCTGCTAGCAGTTTTCATATGAGAAGAATTCTGCCTTTGACAGACTTTGCTGATTTTGATGGTTCTGACTCACTTTAAACTCATTTTCCAGACTTGTTTGTGGCATAGCTGAGAAAACTGGTGTTCATTCATGTGGTTGTGTGGAAAAATTTCCCTTTAAAATGGTGGTTCATTAACATGTGCCACAAAAAAATGGCATGCCACAAGTGCTCATGGAAAAGGGACCTAATACAGTGCACAGCTATTTACCTCATTACTTCAAGCTTCTTGGGCTTACCACCAAGACAGTTTCTTTGTTAGGCTCATATTGTTAACTCATCCTTCAATATATTAAAAATGAGAAAATGTTCATTAACTCGCTTACAGAAAAAGCATGGCGTTACTCAAAAATCAAAATATAAAAGCTGCACCACTCACTCTCTGGTCACTAATAGCAACTACTACCTGATTTCATGTTTGCAGCCAGGGAGTCATGGACCTCCATAGTTACATAATTTTTGTTTCCAACAGTACTGTTAGTACAAAGCCACTGGTTATAATTATTTGTTCAGTTTGGAAAATTTCCTTTTCCATCAGAAGATTTTGGAAGGTTGGGTGGAACCTGAAATTTAGAAACTGATTTGTTGGTTGGTCTATACAGGTACCTTACTGATCTCTAAAGGAACCAGTGAGTGACGGTTAGTTCAAATAGTAACTGAAGAGATGATAGTGCTTTACTGAATCATAAATCATGAAACGCACAAACCATATAGCAGGGTACTTTTACTTAATATATGAAAATGAGTATAATTTCTCTGTACTTACTACTACATCAACATTGCTTGTATTTGACCCGCAGTACTGTGGTACTTTTAATTTACAAATTACACAGCATTATTGTACAAACTCCAGTATACACAATACAGCTAAAAGTGTTTTAGTAATTAGCTGGTCTGATAATGGTTTGGAATTTGATCACACATTGTGTCATATCAAAGAATTAAAATAATTGTAATTACATTGGTAAATTCATATATTAATTCATATATTATTTGAAAACAGTACCTTACTAGATGCATGAAGAAATATTTGTCTTATCACACTCATTACAGACCAGAAAAGAATTTTTCTCTTCAGTCAGCTTCAATACCTTCCACATAAAACAGTTACTTTTACCCTGGATACTAATGAAATACAGTGGAACCTCGCTTAATGAGCATAATTCGTTCCAAAATCTTACTCGTAAGTCGAAACACTCGTTATGTGAAACAATTTTTCCCATATAAATTAATGTAAAATACGATACTGTGTTCCATGCCGAAAAAAATACTCAAACAATTTTATGTATAACGTTTATTCAAATAAAATTATATATACAGGGTTAAGGAGTGTGAATCATCTTCATCTTTTCTTCTATGCGGAATGAACCAACCTGGAATGGTAATTTGATTTGCAAAAAAAAAAAAAAAAAATAGAAATAATTAGTTTATTATTTATGATACATATCTAATTCATCTTTACTAGAAAGCTGTCTAGAGACATTTGTTTTTGTCGACACTTCAAAATTTGGGAAAATGCGACACAGCATTATCATTAAATGAATTTGTGGCGCGCATAGCCACTGTCTTATTAGGGTGATGCTTCTCAACGTACAATGCAACAGTTTCCCATGCTTTCAGCATTTCTCTTATTGTGCTAGAAGATTGTTGCTTTGCTGCTACCTCCTCCTCCTCCTCTGACAAACTCTCCTCCACAACTTCTTGCTGTGAAACACAGTGCAACTCCAAATCATGCAAATCGTTGATGTAGACCAATTGTATGTGCGTGCTAGAACAGCCACGCTCACACCTCGTTCTGGCTTTTCAATGATTTTACATTTCATTTCTACGGTTATTTTTATTCTCTAATGGCTGTCTTCTTGCGGCTTTTTCTTCGGGGACATTTTTGCAAGGGTTATTAAACTTTGCACAAAAAGAATCACAAATAATATGTATGAACACAAGTTTCGAAAAATATGTGATCACAAGCGACACTAAGATGCTAGCGGAACAAGTGCTAAACACAGACTGACATAGCAAGTGCGCAATCCGGGACTTCCCCTCTTGTCACTCGTTATGTGGAACGTCGCTCGTTAAGCGAGTCATGTTTTTACAATTTGTTTTGCTCATTATACAAATTACTCGTTATGAGAGGTGCTCATTAAGCAAGGTTCCACTGTACTGCATTAAAAAAGGCCGTTCCATAATTCAGGCATTTGTTACCCGCTTCCCAACACAGCAGCCCAGGTTCAATCCCAGGTCAGTTCATATGGGATATATGGTGGACAGAGTAGCATTGGCACAGGTTTTCTCCAAGTTCTTCAGTTTGCCCACCAATTCTCATTCTTCAAACTTCCCCACAGTTAATATTCAACCTGTCATTGATTCTATATGGTCTTAATACTGACAGTGTCATTAAGTCACCAACTTCGAAGAACAACTCTATTGGAGAGTTAAACAGAAACAAGACCTGTATAAAATATTAGCCTGCTTCTTGATATACATGGCAGTAGTGGTGCCTATTGACTATAATGCTAATGACACAAAACTAATATGTCTGTGTCCGTGTCCAGAAGACGTTTAACTTAAAATGTTTTTATTATGGTTTTCATTTTTAATTAAAAAACTTTAGCTTCCATTTTTGTGTTTCATAAATGGAAGTGCTTGTACACAGTATCATTGCACACTTTCATAAAAATGTTCTTGCTAATTAAATGTGTTCCTTTGCATGATTTGGAGCAGGGATACCACAGTCAGTAGAGTGACTGGCTATGTATGAGCTTGATGACAAGAAGGGTCAGAGTTCGAGTCCCGGTAGGGTCAAGAATTTTCTCGTCTCCCTGTTGTCCAGACTGGTTCTTGGGCTCACCCAGCCTCCTTTCCAATGGGTACTGCTGGCTCTTTCCCTGGGGGTAAAGCTGCCAGGGCGTGAAGCTGACCACTCCCCTCCAACTAGTGCCGAGGTTAAGAAAATGTGGATCTCCCATATGTCTTTATGGCATAGTGCTTAATTAATTAAGCACAGGGACAACTTTACCTTTTTTACCTGTGCATAATTAAGTACCACACCATGAAGATGTATGGGGGAGTGAAGGTACAGCTCCTAGCATTCTTAACCTCACCGTTAGGTGGATGTGGATGATTAGCTTCATGCTTTGGCTGTTTACTCGAGGTACTTAATGGATAGAAGGCAGGGTGAACCCAAAGCAGGTCTAGACTTGGTGACAGATAAAAAAAATCCCTGTCTATGTCAGGAATCCAACCCTGTACATGCAGTCCATAGCCAGTCACAATCAGGCTGCTTGTCATTCTTCAAGAGAATCTGTTTCAGTGTCAGGAATTTCTGGAAATACTTATGTAGGTAATATTCTGTATATACAGTAGAACTTGGTTATAACGTCATCAAAGGGACCTAAAAATAGTGTCGTTATAAACGAATGTCGTTGTAACCGAAATGGGCACTTCCACAGTAGCCTTATGTTAGTCACGTAAAAATCTACCAACAACTGAATTAAAATGTTGCATTTTTTAGTGAATTACGTAGTTAAATACAGACTAAAGTAACATTAACGTGGAATTAATATGGATTCTCCATATTGTTTGTACTGTAGAATTCACCAAACCAAATTCGCGGCATACATCAGCATTTTTCCTTCCATTTTCTATTTCATGAATCACTTTAACTTTCTCTTCAATGCTTAAAACTTTCCTTTTCATTGCCATGTTTTTGCTACTGCACTTCTCTGGGTTTAGGCAGGAACATTATAGGGTAAGTAGACAATGTGAGGTCCTGTTAGACGAGATTATAGGAAAGGAATGCAGTTAACAACCTGCCGCGTCCTCTTGCACTATTCACGCAGTCCCACCCCACACCCTTGTTTTTGCATAAAACCCACGCTCCTCTTGCAGCCCGCGGTTGTATTCTTCCAGGACAGTCACGTCAGCAAGTAGAGAAAGTGAGGGTGGGCAGACACATCGAACTTTCCCACGATATCAGAGAAATTCAGGAATGAAAATGACGTTACATACGAGGTTGATGCATTGGTGCATGTCGTACTAAGCAAGGTATAAAAACAGTTGCTTTATGAGGAATTAGTTCGTACCATTGAATATTTGACGCAATAGACAAGGTGTCACAGAAACCGATGTTGCTATAACCAAGTTTTACTGTAGTTACTTATGTTCACTGAGTTTTACTCCTTTGCCTTCTTCACGCCTACTGCTGTCAAAATCCTATTTAAAACATTTCCATGGTCCTCTTTCTTCTTTACTATTTACCTTGTATGTTCGTGATTCCATGCTTTCTCTTATCTTTAATGAAATCAAAAATACCTTCTTTTTTTTTTCAAGAAATGCCTTGAAAGAGGTATTTCTGAAGCACTAAAATGTCAAGAAGTATTTACACACATCTGGAAAATTTATACAATCATGCTGACATTTTTCCATTAAAAAGAAAGGAGGAGAGTGGTTTTGCAAACTGCCACACATATGAAGAAGTAAAACTAATATATATATATCTTTTCTTAAATATATACAGGATGGGGCGCAGAAACTTCCTTTTTGTGAAGACGCATTGTGAAGGGAGGGGGGGTCATAGAAAAGTGGGGATAGGCTCGGCGAATGCAGCAGTTGCAGAAGTTTCTGTCTAATACCCCTCAGTAGGAAATATGAGGTGGACGAGCGAGCAGCATGCATTTGCTGTCGAAGCCTATTTTTCAAACAACCATTCCTACGTGGTGGTGCAGCGTGCGTTTGGTACTCACTTCGGAATTAAGTCCAGAGGTCCGGTTCCCGACCGAAAATCGATTGTTTTGAGGGTTGAGAACTTTAGGACAACTGGGAGTGTGGTGAAAAAATCATCAGGACGACAACGGACCATTACAATGCCAGAAAATGTGGAGGCAGCCGACAGTCGATTTTGAGATCTTTTTCGAACCAGCTCTTGAAGAAATGCATCTAGGAAATGTCTGGTTCCAACAGGATGGTGCCATGGCCCACACAGCCCGAGCTTCGATGACAGTTTTGAGGGCAAATTTCCCTGGATGGCTCATCTCGCTTCGAGGTGACATCCCATGGGCAGCATACTCACCTGATCTAATGACCTGTGATTTTCTTTTATGGGGATACCTCAAGGTAGAGGTTTTTAAACATCGCCCCACAAACCTGCTTCAGCTGAAGAATGTTATTCGGCAGGAACTAGCCCAAATTCCGGTGTACATGTTGGAATGTGTAGAGCGGAACTTCAGAAAACGGTTGCATCAGTGCATAGAGAACGGTGGCCACCACCTTCAAGATATTTTGTTTAAAACTACATAATTTAAAACTTTAAAGTATGTTCTTTCATTAGCTAAACATAAATTTTGTCTATCAGCAATAATTTTTCTTTTATTCACCTTCAAAAAAGGAAGTTTCTGCCCTCCACTCTGTATTTCTGGGATTTTAATGTTAATATAAATATATAGTTCTAGTATCTCAGATTTTCAATAAAAACAGTTGTAGCTGCAGTAACTGTTTTCCTCTAAGTCTTCATCCTGCATGAATGCTATGTGTACTTCTCAAAAGCCTCCTTTACTTGTGAGAAAACTGGTATTCAAGCAATCCATCTTCAACTGAAAAAAGAAAATAATATATTAATAATGACATAAAGTTTGTTCAGTCCTGCTTGGAAAAGGGATCGGAGATGTGTACATTTCCAGCAGTGGAAAGATGCTTCACATATGAAAGCAGTACACACTTCACAATAGAGTTTTTTCTTTCCTTCCTTACAGCAGAACACAAATTATAGGATACATGTAAGATTTGAGGTTTTTAGGGCGGTCACTATGAAGAAAGCAGTCTTCTGGGATGTGGCACTGTGTAGATGTGGTGTTAACCAATGTTTTGGAGGAACCTCCATCTTCAGGGTAGAAGGAAAAATAAGAAAATCAGCAAGCAAAGAGACAGTGAGAACAGAAGAACCCTGAAGATGGAAGCGATACGTTCCTCTGAAAGGTCAGTTAACACCACATCTACATGGTGCCACATCCCAGAAGACTGCTTTCTTCTGTAGGACATATTCTTCCACATGTTTAAACTAGAATGTTTTATTAAGATGTCTGGTAGATTGTGTTGGTTTATCAGACACAAATGATGTGCAGCCATGGATTCTGACTTCATCAGAAATATAAATCTTTCATATTTCTTATATTCTCATGCTCATTACAGCCTTTATGTAACCTGCATATTTCTTGAAGATATCAGTGTAAATACAAATTCAGAAAACTACAAAACTAAAAAAACAAAACAAAAAAACACTTGGTATTGCATTTCCAGTACTGCCCATAAATTACAATTTACTCTGTGACTGACATGGGTATCTTATGCTTTTGTTGTTATGTTTTTAATGTGCATCTGAAAAATGATTTATTGGTTATAGTTGTTTTACATTCTGCAAAACAATTACCTTTAGAGAGTTGCATATTTGTAAAATATCTGCTACCTCAAGAAGTTTCAGATCCTACACAAGGTAAACATTTGTCTGATAATTACCCTATCCAGAATGGGCTAAAACAAGGAGATGCTTTATCGCCACTCCTTTTCAACTTTTCTTTAGAATATGCCATGAGGAAGGTTCACAAAAACCAGGTGGGACTGAAATTAAATCGGACACATCAGCTGCTGGTGTATGCTGATGATTTAAATCTACTGGGTTATAATACAGATACCATAAAGAAAAACACACAGACTTTAATTGATGCAAGTAAGGAGATTGGTCTAGAAGTAAACACAGAGAAAACTAAGTATATGTTGCTATCTCATCACCAAAATGCAGGGCAAAATTATGACATAAAGATAGGTAACAGATATTTTGAAAATGTGGCACAGTTCAGATATTTGGGAATGATAATTAATCAAAACCAGATTCAGGAGGAAATTAAAGAGGAGACTGAACTCTGGTAATGCTTGCTACCATTCAGTCCAGAACCTTTTGTCTTCTTGTCTGCTGTCCATAAACATAAACATTAGAACATACAAAACTATAATTTTGCCTGTGGTTCTGTATGGGCGTGAAACTTGGTCTCTGACGTTATGGGAGAAACATAGACTGAGGGTGTTCAAGAATAGGAGGTTGGAAAAAACCTCATAATGGGGAGCTTCATAACTTGCACTGTTCTCCAAGTATAATTAGAATGATCAAGTCAAGGAGGCTGAGATGGGTAGGATATGTAGCATGAATGGGGAGAGGAGAAATGCATATAGGATACTGGTGGCAAAGCCATATGGAAAGAGACCACTGGGAAGACCAAGGCATAGGTGGGTGGACAATATTAAAATGGCTCTTAGAGATATAGGATGGGATGTTATGGACTGGATCGATCTGATTCAGGATAGGGACCAGTGGAAGGCTTTTGTGAACATGGTAATGAACCTTTGGGTTCCACAAAATGCTGGGAAGTTCTTGAATAGCTGCATAATTGGCAGCTTCTCAAGAAAGGGTCAGCTCCATGAATGAGTAAGTGATTGTCTTTACCAGCCGTTCCCTGGCAATGGCTTATAACAGCTTCACAGGCTTAGGTCCTCCCTTCACAGCATCCCATGCAGAACTGAACTCTCTTCTCACTTTGTCCCTTGTTTATAACATCTTGGCATGGACAACACAATGGCCGTTGCATAGCAACGGCTGTACACCCTATAATATGATGCATAATGGTTCTCTCTGTATGATGATGGAGGTGACATTTCATGTCTTTTGAAAATCTTATGTGACCAACAGGTCAGACTATTTATTTAAATGGAAGTGCAACTGCTGTCTTGGACTCTATCCACAGGAAAAAAATATGTCATTAGTATGAACAAGTATAAAACCAATTTCATGATTGTATGTCTCACTTCACATGCACACACAAACATATATATATATATATATAGACCTGCATGTATTACAAGTTGAGTAAAGTAATTTTTGATGTATTGCAAATATTTTAAAATACATTACCAGTCATATACCACATGCAGTCCATCAGAATGGCATCTTTTATGAAATTTAGTTTTGCCTCTGTATAAAACTGTATACCAGCAAAGTGACTATTAGTTTCTCACAGAGGGCTTGCTCCATGAGTTAGATATAAAGAATTTACTCTTAAATTTACTACTCATGTTAAAGTCATAGCTCAGCTGTTGTTAAATACTGGCTTCTCACTACACAGCTTTGGAATCAATCCCAGGTAACTCCATGAGGTTCACTGTGGATGAAGTGGCAATGGAGCAGTTTATCCTTCAGGTTTCCCTTGCGAATTATCATTCCACATACCACCATTGATCCATACTCATCTGTCACCAACTCCTGTCTTAAGTAATGGCTCTGACCAAACAGAGCTTAACTACATCCTCAGCCTTTAAGTTCAGGCTTCATCTCTCAGACTAGGCACTTGGTTGATCAGTTTACTTTTACTTTTAACTACTCAATGTAACTCAATTTTCACCTGTCTTCTATGTGTTTCATCTGTATATTCCTGGAAGTTACAGCACTGCAAATTTTTTACAGTGAAAATGTTAATGTAATTAATTAAAGTTCCTATCTCATGCATAAATGAACATTCCCAGATTTCTTGCCATTGCAACTTTTTGTGACTGAATAAACTAAATGTAATATGGATACCTTTTTAATGACTGATCCATTAATAAGTGACTATGTGTGCATTAACTGCAGAAGCAAACTGAACACAAGTTGATTCCCTCCACAATATATGTTTGATATGGAAAGTTCTTTTGGTACACTTGCATTCATTCTGAAGATATAACATTAATATGGTATGCTGCTGCTATGGCTCAGGCTCTTGTGTTACCCCTCATTTGCTTCCTTACATGCCATAGCACAGTGCAGATCAACATTTATTTTGAGCATGACTTGACATTTACATTAATGATGTCCATATCATATAATGTGCATCCAGAGCACAGTGTGGGAGTCAGTAGATGGATAATCTAAGCAGGAGCGCAGTGAAGCGTAATGTTGTTCAACTGGATATTCCAATGTGTGTTCTTGTTGCTTTTTGTTTTGTTTTCTTCTGATATTGTTGTTTGAAACATTTTTATCAATAACCAATTTTGATGGTCAGAAAACATATGTAACTTTCAGTTGTCTGATTAGTGTACTGTCACCCAACCAATTCCTTTTTAAGATATCTCCATATTTGTTGCCTTCTGTACTATAAAGTGAAGACATTCATTGGAATGCTGTTTCTTTCTGGAGGCTTTGTAGTAGTTTCACACCTTCTTGGATTCACTGGGTTATATACTCATACACTAAGTACAAGTGAACACAACGCCAATATGTACATTAGATGACAAATAACTAAAGGGGCTGAAACACACTACTGAAGAATAAACATCTGGGTCTTTTTCACAGCAAATTATTTTGGTGACAAAGGAGCGAAATTCTCTATTCTATGTAGCTATTTATCACTTGGCATATACCAGTGGTTAGTAGTGTGTGGTTTGTGAACTTTTACACAAAATGATTCACAGCACATTATTGAGTTCCAACATAATTGTACAAAAAGGATGTGGAATGCAAATTCTGTTAGAAAAAGTAAAGTAAAAGTAAGTCATGGTATATTTTAGTTATGTAAATCAGATGCATAGCTAGTCTATTTTCCTTTCTGGAGATAAACGTTTCGTGGGGCTCCACATAAGCCTGACAGCATGGATGGGGGGGGGGAGGATTTCGGGGAGAGATTCTTAAAGACAAACTGCACAAAGAGTTTTAGATCAGCACTTTCAGGGATGGGGGGGCTATCCTACAAGCCGGACGGTCATTGGTTCAAGTCCCGATGAGGTCATTGGATTTTTCCAATTGACCTAATCCTTCCAGCCACACTATGGCCCTGGGGTTTACTCAGCCTCTAACAGAAATGGGTACCAAGAATTAATTAAATAATTTTCCTGGGGAGTAAAGTGTGGCCGGTGGGTAAGGTTGACAACCTTACTGCCATCTTTGAGCCGATTGTCTAGATAATGTGGGACCCTCAATGTCTCACAACCCTATGGGCCTCACGGCCTGGTACAGGGATAGCTTTACTTTTTTTTCTTTTTTTTTCTTTTTTTTTTCTTTTAGGGATGAGGTTCAAGAAGTGGGAACCACTGGTATACACCAATTTGCCAAGTCAGAAAATCTGTACCTGTATGCAGAGAACATGGATTCAGCTCTGATACTTGATGTTCACTGGATCAACATGCCAAAAGAGCAAAATCTGATGTTTGAAATAATTAGCAGATTAAAAGACATGAGAACACTACACATACATAGTTTTTAGACATATACATGTTAACTATGTCATGCCTGGAGTAACATAAAGCACAGCAACAAAAGTCAACTCACATGCTTCAACATCTTTGGAGTTGCTGTAACTGTGAATGTGGCAATACAAGTCTTGAGTTGGGGCCTGGAGATGCTGCCCTCGCACTGCTGACAACAGAAACACCAAGGATATGGTGTAATGTACAAGTTAAAAAGAACTTCTTTCTCAGTTATTTAAAATGTTCTTAGAACATTAAACAGTGCTTTTTCCCAGAAAATCATGGACACTTTAAACATTGTCCATTAAAACAAATTCGGGTATAGTTAGGAAACTAGTTTAATAAGGTAAAGGAAGGTTAGGACGAGATGACAAGGATGATGCCTCTTCCAAGCGGGTATGTTTCTCAACAGACTGTTTCATATATGTATGCAGGGAACTATATTCACTTGGGCGCCGGTCACGGTAGCTGAGCGGTCTAAGGCATGCACTGTCCTCCCTCGCTCGGAAGCCAGGATCGTGGGTTCAAATCCCACTCAGAACATGGATGTTTGGTGTTTGTGTATGTGCGTTTTTCTGTGTTTGTGTACTGGTAGAGGCCTTGCGACGAGTTGATCACTCGCCCAAGGAGTCCTACTGTATGTCTCAGATCTAGTAAACCGGAGTGGAACAGAGAGTTTCATGGAGGTAGGCCTAGGCCCAAATGAGGGCTGTAGCACCAATGGAAAAAAAAAATTCATGTGGGTATTCCAGTTATTAAGCAGAATCCAAGAAGCATACAGCCCTGAAATTCCATTATGTAACATCAAATACATCTAGAATTTTTGTTTTTTCACTTAGTAGAGGGTGGAGTCCAACTGGGTTCACTTAGCACAGCAGCCACTGATTGGCCTATTGTACCTGCCCTGGGTGATTATGATGATGGAGAATTTGGTGGAATGAAGATTTGCAGGGGAAACCGACGTACTCGGAGAAAGCCCGCCCCAGCGCCACTTTGTCCACCACAAATCCCACTTGACCAGACCCGGGATCGAACCCGGGAAGCCAGCGACTAACTGCTTGAGCTATGGCGTGGCCTTACAATTTTTGTTACTAGTAGCAGAAACAAAGGTTCCATAACTTCCAGGTTCTACTGAATAAATGAGGAACTTCCCATACTGTTATTCCATGTGCACAAAAATTTGTGTGCGAGATCTGTAATTGTCATTATGCAATTTCACGTTAGCAGACTGCATGAACATTATTTATAAAGCAGGTCACAAAGGAGCATGAAGTATTTTGTTTGTTTCATGTCTATTCTGTGAGTACTGATAATATCTTGATGTGGATATAAGAAGTGTAAAGTTCATGGCACAAAAGCTTACACAACAAATGATAAGACCTCCTGCTGTTCCTCAATGGGTGTAACGCTAGTAACTGTAGGAAATAAGAATCAAAAAAGAATATGGTACTCTTTTTACATAAATGGAGTATATTGATCAGAACTATTATTAAAAATTAATAGTTCTCTCTTGAAACTATTTTTTGTATAATATTCACAAATGACATCTATAATATGTTACTGGCATATGTATAAATAAATATAACTACAGTGGAAACAATCATCACAATGATATAATATACATAAGACCCACTAATGACTGAAAGAAGACAATGTTTATAGGAACAAAACAAAATAACCACATAAAATAACTCCTGAACCATAAAACAAATCCTCTGAGGTTTTTAAACAATACAACGCTAAACAAAGTGCCTCAGATTAAAAATGTTGCAGCACATCTGATAGACATTCTTCATTTACAATTTGAGAAACTAGTTTCGGTTCCTGTGATTAATTTGGACATTCACTTCAGCTGTTGCATTAATGGAATACCACAAAATATTATAATAAAATGGCACAGAAGTTCTTTATCAGAATTCATAAGTATGGACAACTTGCCATCAAAATATTATGCAAAGGATTTCTATCGTAGAAAATTACAGAAATATCTTGACCACTTAAATATGATCAAGCTCTAGTTAATATTTGAGTTTCTTGCATAAAACATAGTTGGTCAAACAAATTTCACTGGCAAGCAAATACAAGAATACAAAATGTATATATGTTAAAAATAAAGAAAAAAGAAAAAAAAATTACACCATGTCAGCACTAAAATAATATGTTGCAAAATTATTCAAAATACAGGCATACTGGTGCACCAAACCTCTACATTCAACAAATGACTTTTATCCATCTGTTCAGTATGCAGCCTTCTGGATGATGATAAGATTTTGTCAGTTGCAACGGCATTTGTCAGTTCATGTTTACAACGTCAAGGAACCAATATTTTCCATAGAATGTGTTCTTGACTATATGAAAATACATTTACACTTTTGACACTTTCTCTCAAGTGTATTGTATATAAGCCCTCTTTACAGTACAGAGTTTTATGCGTATAATTCTTTCTATCCAATGTGATTCTCTTGAAGGAGAAAGCTCTAGATCGCATTAAGTGGAGGAACTGTTTTGGAAGAGACTGTGGACCTGCTGTCTGACAGATTACTGATGAATGAATGAAATTATTAAAATGCTACTCTTCTTGTGAGTATGTGCTATTGCCACAAGTACTGTTTAGGAAACTGGAAGGGGAAAATTTAATAAATGGCATTTTCTTTACATTCTTCCTCAGGCTAGAAATTTGTTGGACAATGTTAGCTGGTCTATAAATTGCTGTCATTTATAAGCACCCATGTGAATAAGGCAGAATGGGCCAAGAGTAATGTTAAATTAGTAGAAAATTTCACCTCTCATTAAAGCATATGATTATATTCTTTCTGCATAACCTTAGTTACAATGAGATGATATATTTGAGCATCTTGTTGCATTGAGGTCTCACTTATAGTCTATTATTTCCATCTATAATGCAACAAATTAATAACACTGATTCACATTTGTGAATCAGTGCTACGAATTTGTTGCATTATAGACAGAAATAATAGATTATAAGTTCAATGAGATGGAATATGAACAGCACATATTTCAATAGTGAAATGCTAACACTGAATTTCTGACAGAGGCAGCTATCAAAACAATATAAACTGTAAATATAACTGAAGAAGTACTAAACATTAAACAAACCTTCATACAGTTCACCATCATGAAGTGTGGTAAAACTGACTTCACAGTATTCTCTAGGGCAAGACAGTAATTTTAAAAAGAGGAACTTGTGCAAAAGTGATTATTATATCATGATCAAACATCTTTTGGAGTAAATGATTTGCATTAAGTTAGCAACAATAGCTCTTCAAGCATCCAAAAGCTTTAGAGCATGACACTCTAATAATGTACCAACTGCCACTGACTTGTTGCTGTCTGTTACTCAACTTGCTGGCCGGATGTCATGGTATAATAGGACCTATTCCTATTTTTCAGATATTTCAGACATGCCTGATTCACATTCTGGTTGAAAGATTGACTGTCTTGAGTGAAGTCTGTTGTGTTTATCAGACCTTCCACAGCTGTCTAGACTAATATTATTACATCATACAATAAACGTCTGTAACTTCTGAAGTTGATAATGTTCTTGTTTTCAATGAAACAGTATTAAGAGTTTATACCCAAAGTTTCTCTGTCACCAATACAATTATGACAGTGTCATGTTCCTGTTGCCTGCATATTTTAAAAGGCCTGAAGTAGGGTTGTGCAGTATTTCAGCAAGAGACATTCTATCTTCTCAATCCCAAAGAAAGGAAACCTTTCAATTGTTATTGTTCTTGTTGTTCTTCTCGACAGCATAAATTATGTATTTATGAGTGGTTCAGTAGCAGTCATGACCCTACTTGAGTTACTATATCAGCAGATGCCTGTATTGGATGAGAAAATCCCCCTCCCCACTCAATTGTATAAAGTAAAAAAAAAAAGTAAAGGTATCCCTGTAACAGGCTGTGGAGGCCCACACGGCTGTGAGACGTTGAGGTCCCCACATTTTCTAGATAATCAGCTCACAGATGGCGGTGAGGCTGTCAGCCTTACGCGCTAGCCATCATTTAACCCCAGGAATATTCCTGGTACTCATTTCTGTTAGACGCTGAGTCGACCCCAGGGCCATAGTGGGGCTGGAAGAAATAGGTCAATTGAAAAAAATCCAATGACCTCATCGGGATTTGATCCCACAACCTTCCAGTTTGTAGCATAGTGCCTCAACCAACTATGCTACCGCATCCCCCTATATGTGTGTGTGTATATATATATATATATATATATATCAGAAGAATCGGTCTGAGGATCAAGATCAGGGTCTGGCACACAACCTAATATGATGCACTGTTGCTACTCATTTGACTATGATGTTCACCAGTATAAATTCCTTTTCAGTTAAAAGACTTAAAAGACACCCAACGCTGATGGTCACAACTCCTAGAAACAAAATTAATATCCTCTTCTGGTTCACCGTGAATGGGGTGGAGAGGGGCTGCACAGTGCTCATCACTGTCACTGCCATCTTTCAGTTTAGATGAAACAATGGCACTGAATGGAGTTTGGCAATACAAAACATGCCACCACTTCTAAACCTGTCCTCATGTAGTTAAGTTGGTTGGGAACATTAACAACGAGAAAATTCATTCATATAAGAGTACTGGCAAAGGAATTGGTCGTGGAATTAGCATAGTGAATACTATGCATGTGAACAAAGAATATCAAGACAATTTTAGAAGAAAAACATAATATAAAAATAAATAATTTGAAAAACTTAAAACACTCTGGAACAATGCTGGAAAAGCATCATGGCACAAACAAATGCAGGCTGACATATGTAGGTTAACAACTCCAGTTCTATCACAATCAGATAGTTTTTTAATTCATTTAGTGGGATGTTCATCATTGTTAGCATACTAGACCAGTGCAGCTGAAAAATAAAATTTCCTTGACAGGTTTAGAGCAATAAAGAACACCGAATTTTGTGGCACTCAGCCAAATGGTTCTGTTGTAAGAAGTGACTACTGTGGTTTGCTGACAATAACAACTGCTGAAGTTAAACATGCTGAAGATAATGCAAATGCACTTAAAAATGAGATTTCATATAGAAATTTATTAAAATAAATTCAGGAAATACTTAGTGGAATATAAATCTTAATGTTTTATCTGTATTGATGTATGTATATATATATGTGTGTGTGTGTGTGTGTAATATAATTATTTCACCTCATTTCTCATACAGTTAAATCAGCTTCTTAAATTCTAGGGAAGAACATAAATATTGAAAGAATTATAACGATTACTTCAGACCCTATTTTATGAAAAGCACAGAATGAAGTTCTCTTAATGGTATTTTGGGCAATCCTATTGAAGCAGCCATTTGGAAAAATAATACAGATGGAAGGAAAATATTAAATGGTAAATGTTACTGTTGTGTTATTGTGCACCAATTTGATACTTGCCATAATTTTTACCTATTTAGGGTCTGCTGTATTATTTAAACAGTGCAGTTCTCTTGCATCTTAAACAATATTGTAGCAGTCAGAAGTTGATCATTTTTTCATTATTAGTACATAACTGTAGATCTAAAGAAGTGACTGGAAAAATGATGGATTACTTAAACAAATAACACATATATCAACACCTGTTATCTTCACTGAAGATATCCCCACTTGGTTTGTTGTGTTGATGGTTATAATTAAAAATTATATACATAACAGGATGCAGTCTATAAAGTTCACATTGTGTATGGTACCATTAACTAATTTATGTTGCATGTGAGGGAAAGCGGCCTCCGTAGTCTAGAGGTAACGTTCCCACCTCATGAGTCGTGGTACGCGGGTTCAAATACCCGGCGGAGGTCGTCGAATTTTTAAGGGCGGAAACATTCAGGGAACAAGTCCTCCGGGAGGGACTTTAAGCTGTGTGTCCCGTGTCGTAACTTTACGGCAAGTAAAAGAACCTCATATCCCCAAAGGGGATCACTGAGCCAAATTCCAGGACGTTTCCAGCCCAACAACAGTCTCTAAGGCCTCTGATAGATGGGGGAAGCATTATAGACACCGCTAAGCAAGTGGCCGAACTCGCTTGCTCGGCGGGACAGCTGGTACGCACCATTTATCGGTAGGGTAAAGAGATTGGTAGAATATCATAGAGGGAAACACAATAGATCAAACTGGTCGTGGTACATGGGGAAACCCACCCTCTCTAAATAACTAACTAACTAACTACATGTGAGGGATATGACAGTTAATGAATCACAGCTCTGCAAGTGTGTTTCAAGCACAAATAGTAGAAATATTTTTGTGTTATCTGACTGTGACCTGAAACTGTCAAAAATAATCTGCAAGATTCACCTAAAACTTATAAACAATTCATAAAACGTAAGCAAAAAAGTAAAGATATCCCTGTAACAGGCCATGGAGGCCCATAGGGTTGTGAGATGTTGAGGTTCCCACATTTTCTAGACAGTTGGCTCATAGGTGGCGGTAAGGTTGTCAGCCCTACGCGCCGGCCACCCTTTACCCCCAAGAACATTCCTGGTACTCATTTCTGTTAGAGGCTGAGTCGACCCCAGCGCCATAGTGCAGCCAGAAGGATTAGGTCAATTGAAAAACAATTACTTATAAACTTATAAACAATTCATAAAGCGTAAGCAAAAAAGTAAAGGTATCCCTGTAACAGGCCATGGAGGCCCAAAGGGTTGTGAGATGTTGAGGTTCCCACATTTTCTAGACAGTTGGCTCATAGGTGGCGGTAAGGTTGTCAGCCCTATGCGCTGGCCACCCTTTACCCCCAAGAACATTCCTGGTACTCATTTCTATTAGAGGCTGAGTCGATCCCAGGGCCATAGTGCAGCCAGAAGGATTAGGTCAATTGAAAAACAAAAATCCAATGACCTCATCGGGACCTGAACCCGTGACCTTCCGGCTTGTAGCATAGTGCCTCAACCAACTATGCTACCATGTGCCCCCTATAAACAATTCATAGTATACACAAACCAGAAATGTTTTTAATATATTTGTGTATTAGGCTGTCATATTAATGACTAATCATTTAGTCTCAGACCTGGAAATACTATTAAGAGCAAGGATTTAGGCATAAAATGTGCTGTAATAGTATAATAATTGGATTTTTGACATTAGCCATCATCCTATTTACATTTATTTTTAAAATGTGTTGGTCATGGTCTCTTTTTCTTTTTCTGAAATTAAGTCTAAAATTACAGTGTGCCACAGTACGTGTCTTTGTAGTCTCAAATAACAACACACTTGCAATCATTCACTTACATTACAGTTAAGGAAATTATTAAGCATTTTTCAATTTTGTGTAAGTTTTAAGTACGTAGCTTATTCCAAAAGTAAGGTCTCCAAAGCGCTAGGTAATTTTTTGTGCGGCTGTTGGCACCCCTATTGCATTTGTTGTGTCCCCCACTCCCCCCAATACCACCAAGCATGCGCGCACGTAGCTAGGACGCTCAGTCTTGGCATGGTTGCCGTTAGAAATGGAGCTCCCGATTACTAAAACCGCGAAGTGTGAGATTCGCGCAGTTATTTGGTTTTTGAACGCAAAAGGGACTAAACCAATTGAAATTCGTCAATTGGTGGAAGTGCATGGCGAGTCGTGCATGGACATAAAGAACGTCCGCAAGTGGTGTAGGGAGTTTGAATCTGGTCGTACTGCAATACACGACGAAAAAAGAACAGGGAGACTGTCAATTTCTGACGAGACAGTCGCGAAGATTGAGCGAGTCATGCGTCAGGATAGGCGCATCACACTCGATGATCTCTGCATTTCAGTTCCCGAGTTTTCCCAAACCACCATTTATCGGGTTTTGACAGAGAAGTTGAATTATCAGAAGGTGTGCGCAAGATGGGTCCCGCGAATGCTCACGGAAGACCACAAACGGCAGAGAGTTGACTCTTCCCGTGAATTTCTTCGCCGCTATGCTGATGAAAAGGACAACTTCTTGAATTCAATTGTCACAGGTGACGAAACCTGGGCGTACCACTTCACACCTGAGACAAAACAACAATCACGTCAGTGGCGGCATTCCTCTTCGCCTAAGCCTCGAAAATTCAAGCAAACACAGTCTGCCGGTAAAGTCATGGCAACTGTGTTTTGGAATCGAAACGGGGTATTGTTGGTTGACTTTATGGAAACTGGGACCACAATAAACGCTGAGAGATATTGTGAGACACTGAGAAAACTCAGGCGGGCGATTCAGAACCGGAGAAGAGGGATGTTGAGCAAGGGCATAAGCATTCTCCATGATAACGCTCGCCCCCATGCTGCCCGACAAACCGTTGCTCAACTGCAACAGTTTGGATGGAACATCATCACCCATCCACCCTATAGTCCGGACTTGGCGCCCAGTGACTACCATCTCTTTCCAAAATTGAAAGAACATTTGTCTGGAAAGCACTTCAACGACGATGAGGTGAAAGCTGAGGTTCGAAGTTTCCTGAACAGCATGGAGGTGAACTGGTATGACATGGGCATACAAAAACTGCCACTGCGCCTACAAAAATGCATCGACCGAAATGAGTACATGTTCAAGATTCAACTGATGTATCCAAAATTGAAAATAAACGTTTATTTTATTTTTTCAAACATAGGAGACCTTACTTTTGGAATTACCCTCATACAACAGGAAAAATGTCTTGGTTCCCATAGTCCATTTCAGTGAATGCAGTCAGTGTGGTATATATAACCATCACAAACCCATTAATGCTGATGATGCATGAAACAAAGGAACTTGAAATCTTGTGTAAATAATATCTTAGAACTTTTCATATTATGGGCCATGCAATATTGTTTCTGGTATTTAGCTCTTTTAAATTAAAACTCAAATTAATAGTAATTATCTATCATACAGATGTCCACGATTTTTTGTCCTTTTATAAGTTAGCAAATAGCAAATGAGATGCTATTAACATACATACAAGAAATATAGTAGTTCTTGCAGCAGACTTAACATATGAGTACCATACCTCAAAATGCAAATAGTAAACTATAGAAAAACAAATCTTTGGATAATACAAACATAGACTGAACATCCAAATCATTTGTGGTAAAGAAAAGTTTTTGTAAGAACAGTCACAGAGAAGAAATCTGAGAATTACTGGTGCCCAAGTCACCAACTACAGTAAATCTGTGTAGCTGTGATGATCCTGAGATACTAACCAATACTCAGCTATTCAAGAAATCTCCCATCTTCTATGGAATATAAAAGATCATTACCATGTTCACAAGAGCCAATTGAGTTACATCCTAAATGATGCATCACGCAAAAAATGGCCATGATCAAAATAATTTTTTGACAGTTTTCCAGAGAGTTTGTAAAGCCATATATGATCATCAGGGCCAAGATTTTGGTGACATGTCATCTTTTTTTCTTTGTATCCTATGCGATGCTCTTAAATATATAAATCTTGGATATGAGCTGCTGGTTACAGAAATGTAAATTTTATAGGTAATTTTTTGACATTTTTTTTCATTTTTGGACTGGGCCCTGCATATTACATTTTTGGGTCATATTTTAGGTAATTTTTCTGGATTTTTCGGTCATTTTTTAAATATTTTCAGGTCATCAAAATCAGGGCTCTGATGATCATCATGGAGCAACAGAACCACATACTGAAGGGTACAACTGAATGCACTGACATAATGATCTCAACTCATATTCAGAAAGTGTTCAATTTGAATACACTCCAGATCACCAAATATCCTGACAGGTTTTTCATGGTTTTCCTCAGTCCCTCTAGGAAAATGCCAGACAGGATAGTTCCTATATCAAACCACGGTTGCTTCCTACCAAATCCTTTCTAATTCATATTCATTCTCATCATATAACTTGATGCTATATAATCTAGCTACTGACAGTGCTGTTAAATAACCCACATAAAATATGAGTGACCCCTGGAGAGCATCAAAAGAAAATTAAAAGAAAAAATAAAACATGTGCTGCAAGGAAATTATAAGGCCTCCTTTCCTTCAAGTGCTTAAATATATATGGTGGGGCTAGCAAGAATTATAAATTATCAAGTACTCAATCAGTAATCCCTTGATGTGCATGATTCCCACTAGTGCAGCTTCCAAAGTTGGTACAAGTGCTCAAAACAAGCTCATGAGTTTCATATGGCCATCATGTTAGGAACTGCTGTATAAGAATGTTTTACACATTATAGGTATGATTATTACTGACCTGTATATATAACATTGCATAATCAAATCCAGTAGTTCGTTAATCATCGCCTTTAATTAAAACCTAAATACAAATTTCATGTAGCTATCATGCTGAGGGCGGAAATTAGAAACTAAAAGGTGGGATGGCCTCTTGTAACATGATGCTCAAAACTCTTTTGTAAAAATTTGTCAGTTGGTCTGACATTACAATAAGTTTATCTTTTATTTATACAAAAGGAAATTAGGCTGAGAGCAGTCAAACTACAAAATATTTTTAAAATTCTGAAGTTCATTCATTAACAATTCTTTCTATGGTGCAGGATGCAGGTGGTATTGGTCATAACTTATTTTAAGTTATTATCTTGATGTTCAGTTGGAGTGATACTGTAAAAATACAGAGTACCTGGGGTAGTCAGTGCTTTGGCCAAGACATGAACCAGATACTTTCAAATGGTAGTCAGGCACGTTATCACTGAGCTACACCTTTTTGTTCAGAACTAGGTATTTTTTGCCTAAGTATATCCACCTCTATTCCCAGCCTAGTTGGATTCTGCTATGCTTCTACCACGTATGTGTCTCCCAACATTAATTTCCTTTCATTTGTTTTACTATAGGATTAATTTTTATTTACCATTATTCGTTTATGAAAGAAAATATAAGGTTAAAATGGTCAGATGTTATTATTTTAATGTACTCAACCTATGGCTTTATATTATTTGTGTATTTAATACTTTGAACAGATAATGTCACTGGGCCTTTCTACAGCAGAATATTAATTAATATTGCTTCTAAACGTTAATACTCCATTCCATTATTACTTAAAAAACTTAAATATTCACTTCTTGTAATTTTACATATTTTATTATCTATGAGATGAATGTGGAATCAGTCCTTGATAACTGTAAGAAAAGCATTCTCAAAACTTAAGGGAAGATTTATAACCGCTTCAGCTGCTGAAGCTAATTCCCATTATTCTCTTATGTCTACAATATGTCTGAAGTAGATGACATCAAACCGCCCCAAGAAAACTTTAATCCCCGACTTGCAACAACCAGCAAGAAATGACTAACCACACAATAACTGGTACTTCACATACACTATCCGTTTAAGATTTATACCTGTATCTGAAACCTTTTTCAACATGAAGCGTACCTCATGCAATATGGGCTTCAAATAAATTATGGCTCCATAAATAATATAGCATCAAAATATCTTTGTTGTTTATTAGCTCAGTCAAAAGAATTTATTGGTATCACTACTATTCATTAGTCCTGTCAATAGTAAGATTTGTGTCTGCAACTGGTGAATGTCAAGACCTCTGAGGGGCTCAAAATCATAAAATATTAATTTATATTTCTGCTCTTGTTCCAGAAAAATAAGACAGGCTACTTACATTATTTTCTATACAAATCATTTCTGTACGGTACACAGAGAAAACGGTGGACGATTCATTATAGGTGAATTTGGATCGAAGCAGTATTGCCTGTTTTGACGTAACATCCTGATATTTGCTTTTAGAGACTCAGCAAAATTATAAAAGACACTGTTCAGTACAAATAATAAATTTTTCTTATCATATTTACAAATAATTATGTACCACTGACAAAACAGTTTCTAGTCTTAAGCAGCAGTGTTTACCTTGTATATTACAGCCATGCACAGATACATCCAAACTACTCAGGATAATAATCAATCCCATGATATGATCCAAACACACATTAGGTGATTATTACTCAAAGTCACAATGGTCAGTCATACAATGTTTGCCCATGCAGACCAATAAAATAATGAAGATGGGACTAAAATTAAAAGATACTTGAAAGCATCAAATATTGCCATTGATCACAATAAACTATTATATTTAGCATCAAGTAACCAACACAAAGCATGACAGGCCACATCTTTCTAATGATTTGTTTGAAAGATTGTTGAATCAGGCAATATAAAGTTTGTAAGCATAGTAAAAAGTAGGGTCAATTAAACTACATAACAACTGGCAAATTAGAAAAAAAAACACATTACCATTCTAAGTTTTGTGAAGTTCTAGCTAGTCCAGTAAAACCTGTTTATACACTTGAATCTATGAGCAATGCATGTTTACTCTCCTATGTAAGGTTGAAAGTATTCAGAACCAAGTAAATGTCTTTAATATAAATTCCTTTTCCGGTGAAATATAGTGGTGTTCAGACCATAACGCACAGCTTCAGAAAGTATGTGTAAACAGCCAGCACAACACTTGAACTACTGTTTATACAAACATCAGTGAAATGTTAATAAACCGTCATGCAAAAGAACTTTAAATTACAAAATCTTCAACACCCATGTCCATTTTTTCAAATTTGTGGCTATTTCAACTTCAAAAACAAAAATTGGCTCTCCTGAGCATATATTTGTGACCAGTTAACAAGACCAATGTTTCATGTGACAGAAGTTTGGCCACCAATAGCTCATGTCACCCATTTTTTATTTTGCGGTATGTTCTTTACTCTTATGTGCATAAGCAAATTAGAGAAATACCAAAATGTCTTATTCACATGCCCAGAATTGAATGAAAATAACACATGCTACACTGAATTGTAGACTCAGCAGGCATGACATTAAGAAACAAAGAAAAAAAAATGTGGCAGCAGTGTGTTTATTATGAACTAACTTGAGTTATTCAAAACCAAAGCCCAATTGAGGCTTTCAGACATTATGAAACTATGACACCTTCAGGTCTGACATGCAGTTAACACTATTGCTATCATCCATTCATTGCTTCAGCAGTTATTTGACAGTTGGAGCAAATGGCCACAAACAGAAAGGTGGAAGTCTTATGAGGCAGATAAAGGGATAAAAAATATAGGAGCGCAGGTGCTAAGATAGTGTACCAACTCTTCTTACATATGTTGGATTTGAGGTTGACAAGGTAGTGACTATGAAGAATATAATCTCTTGGGTTCTTCCACTGTGTAGCCCAGTAAAGTAAACCAATGTTTCAGAGGAACACATCACCTTCATCTTCCAAACAAACAGCAAGCCAAGCAAGAAACTAGCTAGCAAAGCTCTTCTTGCCACCTGCTTATTGCTGGTTTCTTGCTTGGCTTAGTTTTCAACCCTAAAGATAGAGTCAGTACATCCATTTGGAGCATCAGTGGGCAGCTATCAAACTGCACAGCACTGCAACCCAGAAAATCATGAGGTGCTATTGGAAAGTGGACTATAGAAAACTGAATGTCATCACCAAGAAAGACTACTTTCCACTGCCCCGAATCAACAATGCCCTGGACACACTGGCTGGAGCCAAATGGTTTTCCACTCTCAATCTGAAGAGCAGCTATTAGCAAGACACTGTACACCCAGACAAGAAGAAGAAAACAGCGTTTTTGACAGGTCAAGGGTTATGGTAGTTTACAGTCACGCCCTCTGTCCTCTGCAATGCTCCAGTGACCTCAAGAGGTTAATGGAGACGGTCCTACAATGTCTCACATGCAATTCATATCTTGTGTACTTGGACAATGTGATCGTAATTGGCTGCACATTCCAAGAGCACCTCCTCAACTTATGGAAAGTGTCTGAGCGGTTCCAAGAAGCCTGCATGAAAATCAATCTGGGAAAGTGTCAACTTTCACAGAAAGAAGTAAGGTACCTCAGGCATATTGTTTCACCAGAGGGGATATCAACCGACCCCAAAAATTTCAAAGCTGTGCGAGAATGTCCAACCTCAAAGGATAAGCACAAAATTAACAGGTGATTTACTTCCAGTTTCACCAACATTGCAATATTGCTGACTAGACTCATGGAAGAGAAGCAGGCCTTCCAGTGGACTCCAGAAGTGGATATTACCTTCCAGACGCTAAAGGGAGCCCTGTGCGCTGCCCCTATTCTCACCTACTCCCAGCCAGGAGAGAGGTTGAATGAATGAATGAATGTATAAGGAGTGGGCCTTCTTGGCCCTTGCACCGCGACCTACAGTGATCTATTGTGCCTCCCCTTCTGATTATCCCCTCAGCAATCCTGTGCTTTAAATGAAGCGCAGGATTTTGTACGTGGGGGTGTCGAAATAGTCACTTGGTTCCGTAAAGTATTGACCCAAGTGACGTAATCTTTAAGCTAAGGCCTCACACTAACACAGGATATATGTGGCTGTTTCATTTTCTTCTTGACACCTCTCACAAGTGGGTATATTACTTAGTCCCAGTTTGAAGAGGTGTCCTTTAAGGTGACAGTGTCATGTAAGTAGTCTCACCACCCATCATAGCTGGTTCCTGTTTAGCTTCAACAGTTCCTTCGCTCTTTCAGCAGAGGGTCCTCGTACATGAGTCCCTTTGCTTGCATGAGTCCAGTCAAGGATTCCAAGTATTTCTTGTGCTTCATATTTGTCCAGTCCCTGATTGCCTTTCTGGCAACTCCTATAGAGATGCCACAGGCCAGCTCAGGTCCTATGAACGGATGTTCAGCTCCAGTCTTGGCCAATTGATCTGCTGTTTCGTTTCCAGCAATACCTTCATGCCCGGCACCCATATCAGTTGTACCCTGTTATGTTTGGCCAGTTCCATGAGGGTTTGGTGGCAATCCCAGACCAATTTTGAGTTGATCTGGTGTTTGTCAAGTACTTTAAGTTAAGCCTGGCTGTCAGATAGAATGTAGATGTTCCTATTTCTGTAGTTCCTATCTATATAGGAGACAGGTTCATTGTGGACATAGACACAAGTAACTTCGGGACCGAAGGAGTACTTTCTCAAATACCAGACAGGCAGGAGTGTCTCATAGCTTACAGTAACACACTAAACAAATCAGAGAGAAATTACTGTGTCACCCAACAAGAACTACTTGCCACAGTGAGGACACTGGAACATTTCCACAAGTACCTGTATGGACAACAGTTCCACCTGTGCTAACCTGGCTCATGAGTTTTAAGGACCTAGAAGGACAAACCACACAGTGAATCCAGCGCCTTGAAGATTACAACTTTACTTCAAATCATCATCAAGGCCAGAAACACAACACATGCTCTTTCAAGACGACCCTGCCACGAAGTCGAGACACGGGCAGATGTTCAGCAAGTATGAGCTACTGGAGCTATAGCCACAGCCAGCTGGGATCCAGTGGCTCTGGGAACAGAACAGCTAAACGGCCCAGACATAGGGCCCATTCTACAGGAAGTAGAAACCGGACGATTAGAGTGGAAAGACGTTGCCAACCGGAGTCCCACGTACAAAAGCTTTCTGATAACAACTCATACTTTTCTTCTTACACATTTTTCAATTTATAACATAATTTCAATAAACAACCCTTAAGTATCCATATAAGTTTACATACATGTGTGAAGTTTTACACTGGATATGGATTTCTTTTATGTACAATTCATAATATCCAACATACGTTCAAAAAATGGTTTAACACTGTCAATGCAGTTAAATTATTTCCATGCAAAAGCAATATTTATAGCAAGGAGCACAAAAATGATGGCATGCATGTGGTAACGGAGAAAGTGAGGGAAAATGCATAAGAAAAGAGAAGTAATATGTCTTATTACCAACGCTATAACTGTTAAAACACAGAAACAACAAAAAAAAAAGTATTTGAATTCTCACATACTTTGACAGACATGCACTATGAATATTTTATTCACCAGGAGCCACTTTCAGACCGTAAGGCTCATGGTAAATTACGTTCTCTTAACAGTCTTCAATATTTAAAGGATTAACATAATTCAGAAGTCATCTGTATTAATTACATTCCATATTAGTTGTGTGGCCTGACTCAGGACCTTGTCCAGTGGTGAACTTTAGTACTCATAGTTTTGAACCTTTGGGTTTTGCAGCCATAACAGTGTTAGTTAATGAATAACATACTGACATGTTACACAAGACTGAAGTTTCCAAAATATGTGGAAATGGAAATATGAATTTAATTATAATACCTATGCAAACACCCTAAAGGATTTTCCTGCATCCTAAATTAGTAGATAATGAAGCAAGACAAATTCAAATTACTGCAGACACACTTTTATAAGAAAAGCAAAATGTTTTTAGAAAGCATGTTTAAGTGCTGGTCACTCTCAACTTAGAAAGGAAAATACCAGAGTGTAATTCCAAAACCCAGACACTATTATTACGTGACAAAAAGGCATTTGTTGAAGTAATTTCAACTAAGTCATGGCACAGCCATTGCCAAATTCACCTCATAAATTCAGTGAGCAGGTTGTACAATACGTCTTTCAAAGTTCAATGCTTCTGTCAACTTCCTGCCTTTGGCTGAGAGCTACCAGTTAAAACCCAGTCAAAGTCTCATATTCCTCCAGAACACCAAAATCAACTTACCAAGATTAAAAGAGGTGCTGAAAATGCTGTCCTTCCATACCTCTACATGCACAATCTCTACAAAGTTCCTTATTAGTAATTTCTAAAATATTTTCTGGATGTTCTCTTTGAACCCTTCTCCCATATAGGGTCAATTTTGTACATTCTATCCTTCCCATAAATACAGGGTCCGGCAAATCGACCTCCCGTATTTGGAGAGGGCGCTGTGTGAGTTGTGGTGGGGATACGGCGGCGGAGGGGGTATCGATCAATAGTGGTATAAGTGCCATTTGCAGTAGTCGCAATGGTGTGGCACGGTGAGCATCGTGCGTTTGTTGTGGAAGAGTATATTCGTAATGGTGAATCGGTGATTACTACTCAGTGAGCATTTCGCATTCGGTTCGAACTTGGCCGACATGATCCTGTTCCGGATAGAAAAACTATTCACGTTTGGGTATCAAACTTTAGNACCCATACAAAATGATGGTTACCCAAGAATTAAGTGAGAGAGATTTTGAAACTCGCAAAGCTGCGTGTGAGGACATTCTTCAGAACATTCCCTCTGGCGCTGTTTTGATTTCATCTGATGAGGCCCACTTCCACTTGTCAGGTACTGTAAATAAACAAAATTTCCGCTACTGGTCAGCAGAAAACCCTCAGGAACTTCACCAACGACCACTTCACAGCCCTCGTGTGACAGTTTGGTGCGCCGTTGCTGAATTTGGTGTGTGGGGTCCTTATTTTTTCGAGGAAAATGGGCTAACGGTAACGGTTACTTCGAATCGCTACTGTCACATGATCGAGACCTTCCTCCGACCTAAGTTAAACCAGTTTGTTGGGGACCATGAAGAGGGACAAGCCTGGTTCCAACAAGATGGAGCCACAGCTCACACTTCGCGGCGTTCTTTAGCAATTCTGAGAGAGTTGTTTCCTGGACGTCTTCTCTCTTTGCGAGGAGACATCACCTGGCCCCCAAGGTCACCCGATTTATCACCTTGTGATTTTTTCTCTGGGGACACTTAAAGGCGCAAGTGTACAAACATCGCCCCACAACCCTGCAAGCACTTAAGGAGGCAATCACCCAGGCAGTGGCTGCCATTCCACCGGAAATGACACGAAGAACTATGGACAACTTCCGGGAAAGGCTTCATCAATGTGTGAACAATGGAGGACGCCATTTACCGGAAATAATTTTTAAAACCAAGTAATGTAAAATAGCATCGTATTTGTTGTTCACAAATAAAAGTATTTTTTCTGTATCTTTGTTTGTTTGTTTGTAACTGCCTTTTGAAATACGGGAGGTCGATTTGCCGGACCCTGTACAAGTCACTTCAGCTATGATGAGGCAAAGATTGTGTTCTAGCCAAGCCCCCACTGAATCCACTTCCTCATCAGTAAAGACACAATATTTGTAACATGTTTCATGTCCAGAAGTGACCCAGCCAACCTGACCATGTTAATAAGATCACAGGTATCTTCTGTGCATGGAAGTGTGACTCTTGAAAACTGATGATAAAATTTTATTTGACATTTTCCAGAAGAGCCACATTTCACATGACTCATGATTCTCAGAAAATCATATTATATCCACTCACAAAGATAAAGTAAAAAACTGAACTTATATTAATGTGAACATGAATCACTTCAATAGAATTTATTGATAATGCTCAGCTGAGTACAGGCTGTCGCTGGCAGATAATCAGTGCATGACAGGAGCATTAAACTTTGTAAGAAGACATACTGCAGTCAAATTCTCTTTCACCAATCCTTTTGAATACTGATACTAACAATGTCATGAAAGAATTGCAAGAGAAATCTATGTGAATTATGCAAACATACCTATTACTAATACTAAACAAAAAGAAAAAATGTTAAAATTTCAACAAGGAAAACAAAGCAAGAGATTACAGAAGGCCAAAATATATATATATATTGTAACGTGTTTACGTTACAGAAGACGCCGTAGAGACGGTTAATTGGTTTATTTAACAATCTACAAGAAACGGCTACAATTAATTATCACACAGTTGCGGGGTTTCACACTTTATAACCCTAATCGCATTAATCTGTTAACACTGTTGCGGGGTTTCACACTTTATAACCCTATGCGCAAATCAGTTCACTCTGTGTTCAGTAGTATACACGTTGACAGTAGGGGAGCT
>NW_019729211.1:243743-254028 GCF_002891405.2 Cryptotermes secundus | reverse complement strand
ATATATATATATATATATATGTGATAGATCAAATAACAGAGTAAGTTCAGAGTGACCACAGTGCCCAGGGTGTGTAAGGAACACTGCTTGAACACTGCAATCACTGGTCTGAATGTCACTTTGGGCCTGGATGTTTGTTCGGATTTTCTGTGTGGGTGAGGGCCTTGCAATACGCCAACCTCCCATCCAAGGAGTTCTACTGAATGTCTAAAAGATCAATACTTTCAGAAATTAATTTTTAATTGGAACAAACCAGAAAAAGCAGTAAAGCTCAAGAAGAAAATATGTTTAAAACAACACATATATGAAATAATTAATAGAATTCCAGAGAATGGACATAATAACAGAAAGAACCTTACAAAATAAAGATGAAAGATACTCAGAACTCTGTAGAATAATAATAATAATAATAAAGATCCATTGTTTCACAGAGCTTCCCTGTAACAGGCCGTGGGGACCCATAAGGTTGTGAGATGTTGAGACTCCCACATTTTCTCTAGACAAATTGGCTCATAGGTGGTGGTCAGGTTGTCAGCCTTAGGCCCTGGCTGCCCTTTACCTCAAGGAAGATTCTGGTACTCATTTCTGTTAGAGGCTGAGTCAACCCCATGGCTACAGTGAGGCTGAAAGGATTAGGTAAACTGAAAAATCCAGTGACCTATAGGTTAGAAGTTAGGGAAGTAACAGAATACAATAAGCAAACAGAGATATACTGAAGCTGCAGAAATGATGAATTGTGTATACTGAGGAATTATAAACTTACTTAACAAAAAAGCAATTCATACCTCTGGTTTTATTGGAAACAGTGATGTGAAACATTGCAGTTCTTTTACAGGTGCTCTCCGTGTGCTCCTTTCAGTACATGCTGCAAGTTCAGTTATATATAAAAAAGTGCTAAGCATGCTCTTACTCTCACGCTGAGCAGCCTTTATAATATCAGGACTTCAACGCTCTCTGGCATAGGAGGGACACAGATGGCATCCATCATGAAGCCCATTAACAAGTGAAAAGGAATTACACAAGGTGACCATCAAGAAATGGTACTGGGCCTCTATGGCCAATCCATTTACTTGGCTAACATTCTACAAGGATTTTGACTGCAAGACCAATATGTCTCCAAGCAGTATAGCCACAGTAACAATACAGAAACTCGGAGATATACTGCAGATGAGTGCAGGCTTCAAGTTCTTAACTTTAATAAAGGCTAAGCAAAATTTGTTTTATACTGTTAAGTAAGTTTATAAGTACTCTATAGAATGACCAATAAAAGTAATATTATAAGCAGGTTATACTGGATTCAATATTTAAAATTTATGACCACCATGGGTTACAACTACTTTAAAATTCTCAACGCTATATTGGTCCACCACATATGGGAAGAAATATATCTGTCCCACAGGAATCATTGTAAACATGGCATGAGTAACCTTGTCATCATTTCCAGACTATCATCTGAGTCTTGGTCTGCCAACCCCAGTAAGACATGTATCACATATCCTCTCATCAATGTTCATAACCACTCATTACTCACACAGTCCCCAAATTTATATGCTCTCAAAATGCAAACAACTATGAAGTTAATTGGAATTAAATGGAAACCTGAATGTGGAGTATTCCTCATCTTTGATGTTCGTATTAAATTGGTATGTAGTGTTTCATTGGCTAATTAAAATAATGAACTTTTCATAATAACAATTCTGACAAAATTTTTGCTTTGTATTTTACAGTCAAGAACACATGCACATATGTTCCAGGAAGTTGTAAGTTGAGTAATGTCTCAAAGAAATTAATGTGGGCATGTTTGGCACAAGTATCTGTATGAATGGTATGGATCCAATTCTGTCAAACGCTGGTTTGTTCCAGCACAGTGAAATTGGGTTCTAATGCACGTGACTGCTGAACAAGAACACTCTACATGACATCAACAAAAAATTCACAAGGGTTGCCCATGGCGATGCGGAAGGACTGCCTACTACCAGATAGATCCTGTGTCTGCTGTAGTGGGTGCTGAGACTGTGGGCCTGCTGTAGACGTCGTAGCTACTGACTGTTCTGAACCACTAGAACGTGACCGGGACCCACCCGACCGTCGACCACCAGATGGTTTCACAGCTGTCACTACACCGGTGTTACCACCACCACCAACAACAACACCACCACCAACACCACCCCCCAATTCACTCTCACTGGCTGAACTACCCGACTTCATCAGGTCTGTACCAGCTTCTTTGCACATAGGTTCTGAACCATTACTGGAGCCACCTGGATAAAAAAGAAAAATATATTAATTTAACTGCCCAATGAACTTTACTGCACATCGCCACCAGCCATTATATAAAAAGGGGGGGGGGAAATACAATTATAAATCATATACATTTTTATTTATATATGAAACATCATACAACCAAGGTAGGATTCTGTCAACTGGAATATATGGTTTCAACAGAATAGCATTATGGCTCACATGGCAAGACAAAGCATGGAAGTTCTTCAATGAATGTTTCCAGAATGCCTGACTTCAACATCTGGAAACATTACCTGGCCAGCAAAATCTTCTGACATGACAGCCAGAGACTTTTACCTGTGGGGACATCTAAAGTCTAAGGTGTATGTTACTTGATTCCACCCTATCTAAAAACTTAAAGACTGCATTACTAAGGGAACTGGAAGAACTGATGGTGTTTTATAGGAGCCATGTATAGATTAAGAGAGAAATTACATCAGTTACTAGACAGCAATGGAGGCTATTTGAAACAAATGATTTAAAAGAAATAATATTGTCACATATAGAGTGGTATGCATGACAAGAATGACGGGTTCTAGTCTGGATGATTGACTTTATTAGCACTTTGGTTACACAGTCTCTTAATTACACTTAAATGTAGGCATACAGCGGTATCACTGATTTACACACTTTTCAGTTCATTGTTGCACACACATTAGGATTCTGTTTCCATTAGTCATCTCCTAGCAATGGATTTCAACACAGAAACTATCATTTCAAATCACTACAAATCTTCCAATCATACTTTGAATTGAATTCTTCTGCACTCCTGGTTTCGCCTTGCTCCATTTGCATGATTCCACCACTACTATCTCTCTCTCTACTGCAACTCAGAACTCAGGACTATGTCACACACACTCACCATCACTTCTAGCCACAACTCGATCTCTTCTCATGATTCCGTCGCTGCTATCTCTTGTAACTGCCCTCAACTGAACTATGCTCACTCGTATAGCCAAGGGACTGACAACGTATCCCATGTAAATACATGTCACGTGATCACCACCCACTACTGTTGCGTGACATCACATTGTGTGCGTTGCATAGCAACGGTCCATCCATGGGCACAGAACATACCGTTCCTGTACTGTTGGCGGTGTGTGTTGCAGGCATTGTCTAGCAACCGCTGATGTTTACAGATTCACTGCCTAGCAACAGGTCTACACTCCACAATATAATTAAACTGTATCCACTACTCTTAAAATGTTTTTTTTTTTCAGATTCTTCATCCACTCTCCCACAGCAGACAAATAAAAACATCATAACCTCACAATCCACCCTGTACATGAAATTACCGAGAATTAATATTAGAGTCAATTTTACCGACTACACAACACGTTTTTATTATTATCACACTACATGTTTTGACCTCAAGAGGTCATCCTCAGGTGTACGAACAACTGTATAATTACACGCAATCACATTCGTTTTTCCACTTATTCCACCCTGTATCTTATTCAGGCTTACGCTCAATGATATATCAAGCTCTTCTTATAAAACACAAGTTAAAATATTATTCTAAATGTTAAAAGTTAAAATTGTAAAATTTCGTGAATCGAAGTTTGACTCAGATCACTGGTTGGTTATACTTTCACTTCTTATTCAGTCACTTCCTACTTATGCTCACCACTGCGTCCAGTTCACTTCAACTAGTTTAATTACTACCACTGGTTAAAAGTTCATGAATTAAAGCTCAACTTTATTATATTGGTTGCACTTTCACTTTTTGGAGGTCTCGCTGTTCTTCTGCGTCCTCTGATGCTGCTGGATCTGTTACGATCCTTGTCGTGATGGCTTGTGTTTTATAAGAAGAGCTTGATATATCATTGAGCGTAAGCCTGAATAAGATACAGGGTCGAAAAAGTGGAAAAACGAATGTGTTTGCGTGTAATTATAGTTGTTCGTACACCTGAGGATGACCTCTTGAGGTCGAAACATGTAGTGTGATAATAATAAAAACGTGTTGTGTAGTCGGTAAAATTGACTCTAATATTGATTAAATACACAACAGGATGCAAGAAACAATGAAAGTTACTGAAAATTACTGAGGGAAAACAAAACTTGACAGAAATAAAAATAAAATTTTTACAGCTGAAGTTAGAATTCAGAAATTGGTAAAAGACTTGGATGATACAATAATTATAAAGGTCTGGCCGTGTAAAAGAAATGGATAGAACACAGACATCAAGAAGGACATTAGAATTGCAATTTAAAGGCAAAAGACCTATTGGACAACCCCGAGCAAGATGACTCAGCCAGGGACTGGAAGACATCAAAGCAACAGGAAAGAGCCGACCAAAAACTGACAAAGAAAGACTGTGACAAGAAGGAAGAGGTTGGAGACTTTCCAGCAAAGCCAAATAAAACATAAACAATATTGCTAGGAGGAGGAAAAAGAAGATACTACAAAGCCCAACTTACCTGAACCACTATGAACACTTTCCTCACGTGCATATCCATATACTGACGGTTCATTTGTGTAGTTAAATGGCATTGGAGCATATCCCGTGCCAGTGTGAGGTAGATAAGTGCCCGAATATGGCATGTGTGTCCCTCCCCAAGGAGCTGGCATTGTGTTTGGTGCTGGAAGAGGTCCAACCGTGTCTCTATCCAATGATGTGCAGTCATCATGAAGTTTCAGATTGGACATTGCTGCAGAAATAAAATCTTTTCTCACAAAACAGACCAAGAGCACATTTCCTTAAAATATATACATTTTATTGGCTATGTTTCAGAAAAAATGTTGATAGCCCATGACTAATCAGCTGGAAATTCATTGTAAACACACATTAAATGGCAAATATACAATCAAGGAGTGAAAATCCACATATGTTCATAATACTCAAATCTAATTTTATCAATAGAGGTGGTCTTCAATGAAATGTCTAGTGACATTCCTCACAAAGGTGCCATAAACTGAAACACTGTAAGTGGTACTGATTTCCTCAAATAATATCTTGACCACAAGTTCAAGGTGGAACTTTTTTATTATATAAAACTGAAATTCATATCATGAGTCATCATAATTATTGGCTTATAGACTGAATATCTGCACTTAAAGATAGTGCAGGAAATGTGAAAGTGAAGGAATATCAGCCCTCTGGCTCATATACAAGGGTTGGATAAAAGGTAGTGGCAACACTGCTGTAACATGAAAGATGTGCATCAGGTGGCACTAGCGCCATCTGTAGCTGATAGCAGAAGTTCAGTTGAAGTAGTGCAGTGAGTGGCTCTGGTTGTTTCATTGAGTTGCATTGTGCATTATCTTGAAGTGCAGGAGCCCAGTTCAAGCACCTTAAAATACATGTTTACGAAACAAGAACAATGCTCCTGGTTAAAAATTGAAGTTGCACGAGGTCGTAGTGCACAAAACTCTTATCAGGGGCTGCAAGAAATATGTTGTGATGCTGCCTTGCCATATCACACAGTGGCATGATGGGTGAAATTGCTCTGTGAAGGGAGGGATGCCATTCAGCACAGCCCCATGCTGACAACCACACAATTCAGCTTCTTGCTTCTTTGCTGGATGTCAATCGTCAAGGGGCTGCACGGGAGTTAGCTGCTAAGGTAGGTGTATGTCACAAAACTGTGCTCCACATTCTGCACGATATTCTTGGATACTGCAAAATTGCAGCGTGTTGGGTACCCCATACAATGTCCAAAGTGCACCAATGGCAACGTTATGCAATTACACAGGACTTATTCGACTGGTACCAGAGGGAAGGTGAAGACTTCCTTGGAAGGACTGTCACTCTGGACGAAAGTTGGGCTCGCTCATATGAACCACACTTGAAATGACAATCAAATGAATGGAAGCATCCTGGCTCTACTTGTCCAAAGAAAGTGCGCTCTACAGAGAGTAATGTGAAGAAAATTTTCATTGTGGCATATGACACTGATGGAGTGATACCGCACCACACTGTACCTCAACGACAGACAGTAAACGCTGCCTACTACTGCAATTTCCTGCGTAATCATCTTCGTCCAGCACTCAGGAGAAAGCAACGACACTTGTCATTTCAGAATTATAAAGGCACTGCCACCACTTTTCATCCAACCTATGTATTATTTGAAGGTAGTTTTAACACAATGCAAAGAAGATGTGCCAAAAGCCATGATTTCTATTCCATGTAACATGTATGGGCCACACAGATCAATGGTTTTGTCAGATTTATTGTTCTTGGATGTGCTGGTAACCCCTCCCCCCACACCACTGCTTTTAACTATCCTAACAGCTTCACTTAGGTCATGCCACAGCTCAGGCAGTTAGCCGCCGACTTCCCATCACAGTGGCACAGTTTCAATCCCAGGTCAGGCCATATGGGATCTGTGGTGGACAAAGTGGCATTGGGGAAAGTTTTCTCAGACTGCTTCAGTTTCCCCTGCCAATTCTCATTCCACCGACTGTCCCACGCTCTTCAGCATCTATCATCTGGGGCTGGTACAATAGGCCAATTAGTTGCTGATGTACCAAGCGGACTCAATTTCATCCCACCCCAAGGAATATAGGGTCAATGATAGGATTAATGAATACTGAGCAGATTGGCCATGAGTCTGCTATAATGTGCTGTGCTCACTAAGAAGTTCAATGTATTTCTGGGGACCCTGACTCCATTCATTGCCATTCATCTCACACTCTGCATCAAAAGAATGAGGAGGTACAAGTGAACATCTCTTCCTGGTTCTTAATGTCTTCCTGAATTTCTTCCCCTCAATTTTAAAATAGTCTCTATTATGGAAGTGGATAAACAAACAGATTTAACAGAATGGTAACTTGAGGTCAATACCCATCAAAGTGGCCTCCGTAGTCTAGGGGTAATGTTCCCACCTCATGACAAAATACGCAGGTTCAAACCCGGCGGATGGCGTGGAATTTTTAAGGGCAGAAAAATTCATGGAACAAGTCCTCCGGGAGGGACTTAAAGCCGTGTGTCCCGTGTCGTAGATTTACGGCACATAAAAGATCCTCATGTCTCTAGGAGACCTCTGAGCAAAATTAGGCAAAGTTTCCCGCCCAAGTAGTTTCCAATGCCTCCGGTAGATGGGGAAATATCGGGGACCATTGCCAGAGAGGTGGCCGACCTCGCTGGCAGGATGGGGCTGATAGCGAGCACCAGTACCGGAAGGGCATGGCGACTGGTAGAATATCAAAGGGGGACGTACAATAGACTATTAGTCACGGTGCATGGGGAACCCACCCCCTCTAATAATAATAATAATACCCATCAATGACATACTCACCAGCACAGAGATCTCCAAAAACATAGTAACACTGCTCTGAGAAAGTTATCTTATTTACAGTGTGTCGGATGTAGCCAGCTTTCAGCATCTGTGAAGCATACTTGCGAGCATCTCGACGATCATGGAAACCTTCTACATGAGCATGCAACCACTCTACAACATCGCAACCTGTACAAAATAAAAAATGTTTAGAAATTGAAATAAAGTTCAGATTGCCAGTCATCACAGCAGAATATAACCTCTTTAATTTCATTTTTGGAAGACAAATTTTGCTAGAAAGGATCATGTTCATCACAGTGCAACAGAACTACTCTGAACCCTGCAACAGACAGGATTCATATCTTAAATCCTCTCCTACTTAACGTCAACTCCAGCTTCACACAGCGAACCCCATTACTATACAATTAATATTTTGCTGGACATTATCCATCATCTTGTCTANACAGCAGAAATCAAGAGACTACAGCGACGTCAAGTGTAGTTGGTTTGGGTAACTCTTTGTTTCATATGTTGGTACCACAAGGAGTATTGCTTCTCTTCCGGTATGATTTCATTCACGATATTTCTCTGGTGCTAAGCCTCAAATTATGATATCTTCAATATTTCTTAGCTCCCACAGATGATTTTGTTGTGCTTGTATACCACAAGGAGTATTGCTTCTCTCCCGGTATGATTTCTTTCTCTGGTGCTAAGCCTCAAATTATGATAGCTTCAACATATCTTAGCTCCCACAGATGGATTAAGTTGTGCTTCTTTTATGAATCCCTTCGGAAATTGGCATAGATGTCCGGAGATAGGGGCTAGCTCTGTCTATTGGACCCAACTGAGTAGGTTTTACCTGAAGACGGGGACAGAATCCAGTTCCCGAAACGTTGTGTTTTTAATAGAAATTAGACTATTTTTTAGAATAGACAAGATGATGGATAATGTCCAGCAAAATATTAATCGTAACAATTTACCATCATCACAAACTTTTAGATCTTATTCCCATTACTATAACTGAATTTCTGGTAACTGTGTCACAGAAGCATAATTAATTCATCTTGTATAGTTGAAATGCCACCACAAAAATTTGGTTTAGCTTAGCTCTAAATTCAGTTTTTAAGTTTTAGATTTAGAATCCATACTCTTAGAGCGGTTCTGTGAGAAAAGATACATGCCATATTGGTTGAAGGACCAATAATATTCTGTTTTACAGGCTTGGTGACAAGAGAAGCAGACTAAAAAGACATTTTATTTTTCACCTAAATTATGTAAATTTTAGATTTCTATATTTAATTCTTTCAGTTTCTATTTTTTCTCCTAATTTTTATAGTGTTAGCACTTGTAGGTTATTTTTGTATAAATCTGCTGTTTATAGTGAATGAGTGTGATTTTTTTAACATGTATTTGACCAAAATTATATTTTTAGTAAATTTTTGAAGTGAGACTTGTAAACTGAGCCAAATTCACCTGAGTATTTTAGGCCATGTACTTGGAAAATAAGCTGAGTGCAAAAGCATTAACACTGTCTGTGTTTGCGTCTGTATGTCTCGAGGCATGTATGTACGACTGTATATATGGGATGTGTGCCTCAATAGTGCCTGAACAGTTGAACAAATTGTATCCATAATCATTATTTATGAATTTATTCATCGCTGATCATCCAGATCCAAAAAATTGGGTCCTACAGATGCCCCCTCCCACAAAATAGGGTAATATTGAAAATTTCTCTAACAATTCTGACTAAATTTCGATAACTTATGAAGGTCATCCCCTTAAATAAAAGAGTATAGGCGGTGTCTTCAGGAAAATAATGGCAAATGCATTACAGGCCCAAATGTGATATGCAGTTTTGTCAAAACTGGCATTACTGTTCAGATATATTTCACTGCTGTTCAGTACTCAATAACCGATGACCTACTGAAAAACAACCATTTCCAAGGTAATACAGTCAAGGTCAATCTTGAGAGGGTATGTGCAATGTCTTTTCACAGGTTTTTATTAGGCTAAAAGATTACGTACCAATGAAAGCATTTGGTATTGTTATTTTGAGCCACATTCTATCTCGAATCTCAAGTCCTGAGTCAGGTCGAGCCATGGCCCGAACAATGGTTGGCATGTCTGTATTCACAGTCAGTTGAATCTCTTCAAACGGCCCTATGAATATGCACAGACATAATGTTAAAAACAGAAATAAGGCAAAACATACGCACACTCAAAGCATAACCAGAAAAATGACATGATAAAGCATTCCTGAAGTGTACTCTTTTTAATAAGTATACTGAGGCAAACATAATCTTAGAAAATTAACTGTAATGCAGACAGTTCTATCACAGCATTTGTTTTCAGACTGCATATTTCAGTTTCTTCTTTATTTGATACTGGACATATGACTCCATTATCCTCCCACTGTTATCAATAGACACTGAATATTTTTTGGACTAAAACTGTATAAAATATGCATGTATTTATGATCTAAAAATTACAAAAAATATGCCATTAAATAACACATACGATGGGGTACCCAAAAGAAACCGAACTAATTTTTTTGTGGGCAGAGCTTTTGTAGTACCGCGTTTTGCCGCTATGAGCGCATAGAGATAACATTCCTGAGTCGATAAGCCGACTACCGTTGCTTCAGAAGGTAAGGACTAGTTTCGGCAGAGTTTATAGTGACAACTGTTTTGTGTGATCGTCGTTTTTGCAATGGCTGATTTTCGTGAACAGCGTGCAGCGGTGAAATTCTGCTTTTTGCTCGGGAAAAGTGGAACAGAAACTC
>NW_019729211.1:216364-243558 GCF_002891405.2 Cryptotermes secundus | reverse complement strand
GGAGGCGCTGTCAAGCATCTCAAAAGATGAATTTAGACAATGTTTTGAAAAATGGAATAAAAGACTAGACAAGTGTATTAGTGTAAGTGGAGAGTACTTTGAAGGGGATTGAAGGTTTGTGCTTAAAATTTGAATAAATAAGTTAAAAAAAAAATAAGTTCGGTTTCTTTTGGGTACCCCCTCGTATGTTTCCCATAACCCCCATGTTCTGTAAGGCCTTGGTCTTGCCAACAGATGTGTTCTTCAGAAACTCTGCTGTACTAAAATCATAAGTAAACGGTATTCGTATGAATACAGAAGATCTTAAGTTCGGTAACTGCTATATACTAAAATGGGAATGGAAATACAAAATGACATATCTCCTAAGAGATTCTGAAAGTGTTGATCATGTTGTTACAAAGTGTTTAGAAACAACAGAAGACAAATCTTTTGTAAATTACTTAGATTAAAAGCTACTACTGGCCTAACAGATAAACAACTTGTTCATATTTGCTTCTGTGTATATAACTGTCGATATCATTTCACTGCACAGAAGGTATTCCTTTACTTACGTTCAGTCTCAGGCACACTTGATGTAATGGAGGAGCTGGTAGAGGTAAGAGTTGTAACTGATGGAGGCCGAACAGGAAACGATTCTCCTGAAAGCCATTTTATGCATATTTAATGAACTAAATATAATCGTAGAAGCAACAATAGAATACACAACAACATAAGACTATGTTACCTCTAATAGCTGCTGTATGTGCTACCCAAGCTCCTGGGTCAATTGGCCTTACAGGTTCAGTTCTAGGAATTGTGAAGTAACCTTTAGGATTGGGGTCCCAACACTTTGCAACCACTAGTTTGATAGGCCTGAAAAATTAATGTTCATGTTATAAGTTACTCGTCCAAACAAATGTTTATCCGTATGCATTCCAATGTACAGCCATGAATTCACATTTACTTATTTTATTCATTTGTAGCTCACAATACTCTCCGTTACTCAGAACTACAAAGCACCAAACCATGGATTCACACAAATGGGAAACCTGAGAATAACAAATATTAGTAAAATTTCTCACTTCTCTGATTACATTGCCGATTAAATGTTTCTAACAGCATGACAATACTGGTAAAACACAAAATGACATATAAGTGATGGTTTCTTGTACAGAAAAAGTTATGAGGCAGTGATGTGAGATTGGTTCTTCTACAATTTTTATAAACTGCATTTAATCTACTGACACACATTTCCATGTGCTTATTCCACAAGACTTCCTCATTTTAACAATCCATTGTGCTGTCCCATGTCCTATACCACTTGCCCAAAAAATGCAATTTATTAACTCAGTGCACTGGTTCACTGTCCACTTGAAGGAACTGAACATCTCTAAGTCCCTTGCCCATTTATAAATCTTTGAATCCTTGTCTTCAGTTTTTAAAAACAAAGGAACACATTACTAAATCAGAATGAAAAACAGGCTACAGGAGAAACAGGAAGTGAGTGGTGCCGACTTGTTTAACTATTACAAAGCAACAATTCCTGGTACTGTGCAACCAACAAACCACTGTCTGTCACCCATCATCCACATTAGTAACAATCTACTCATAATCATGGAAATGAAATATTTATGTTATGAAACTGGTCTAACAAAGATCTTCCATGTCTTTCTACCAGTTAAGTGTCTTCATCCCTACCCTCCCTTGAAATTGCACATTTCCCAAAAGTAAGACAATACAGTATGATAATTCCAAGTTAAGAAATTCATTCTGGCCTCAAGTCAAGAGGCCTTCTCTGGTATTATAACTTACCCTGGTTTCTGGACAACCTCTCTCAAGACTCGAACTGCCTCATCATTGGACATGTTTTCAAAATTAATGTCATTCACCTGCAGTATCATATCACCAGGCTCAATGCGTCCATCAAGAGCTACTGCTCCCCTACAGAGTAGAAAATGTGTACAGATATCATGTACAGGTTCAATACAACTACTCTCAGTAAATGAAAATGTATGTAATGTAGAATTACAGATCTCACTCAATTCATTTAGAGAAATGGAGGTATTACACTTAGTCTCACATTCCTCTTATTGCACATTTCAGGAATAACACTACAGGGCTGTTGAAATCTGAGTAAAGGTTTACTCATGGGGTAATGCAGCTGAACTACTGTCTACCTACAAAACTGTGCCATATTAGTTAACAAACATCCAAAATTTAAAAACTAAGCATACCAAACAAAAACTGTAATTTTCAACTAGCCAGTAAGATAACAGACAACTTGACCGGTGGTGATACATATATATTACACAGCAAGATCACACAAACAAATGTAAAGGAAATAAATCTCCTACCATAATAACCAACTTCATATTCATACGTAGTAACACGCAGAAACCAAATGAACAATATAAATAAATTGTAATTATTTTTGTTACACCTCTGTATCCAATTTCATATTGTGCCCTCACTCACTCCACCTGTGTCCAAGCTCTCTGCTGCACAGCATATGTTTTTTGCATTGGAAACTTGAATCTGAGCAAAACTAACTTTTGTACTCAAGATGCCCAGGATACACACATGAATTCATGTCAGATGCTTCCTGCATCGAGTTGATTAGCTTGTTAGTAAATTTTTTACCTACTTCTACACAATAAGAATTATGAAATAAAGATATAGTCCACATTTACTGACAATTTATATTTGCAAAATGAAGCCTACAAAAACTATGCATAAAATGACCAGCAAAATAAAACAACAATTTACCCTTTCATGATGGACCCAACATAGATACCTCCATCACCACCCTTGTTGCTTTGACCAACTATGCTGATGCCAAGGAAATTAACAGTATCCATATTGAGTGTAACGGTGATGATATTGAGTGACATGGTCGAGTCTGTGATGGAAGAGAATGAAGACGTACGAGACATAGCAGGCGGAACACGATGTCGGCGGCGCCGTGGGCGACGACGGCCAGATAAATGCAACCGCGACACACTGCTATGATCTGCTATAAACAAAACAATATAAAATAGGCATTTACAAGTTTTGAATTTTCAAGCTCAAATCAAGGGAGGAAAAAATTCTTCATTTGCATGTTAACTTTTCATTTTTAAACTGTGGGTAATTTTCAGATAACTGCTTTTGCTTTGAACATCGGAGTCATGTCAAAAGGGTGCCTGCCTGAATGGAAGGTGAGTTCTTTCCCCACTTTAAGGGCTACTAAACTACAAGTTGTCACAGACTTAAGTGCTATATGTATTCACTGATTTAAGTTGGTTTTAAGCTTTTACAGTATCCATGGCACAGTTCACACCAACATGCTTAAAGAGTAGCAAGCAAGAAAGCATGAGAGACAGAAATACGTTCAAATATCAGAACTCACATGCTACTACAAGGCTGTACAGAGTGTCATCAGGGTTATGAAATAAATGAGGTAAGTCACTGTTTTAAAGCCACAAGAATCTGTGCTAAAGCAGGAGCCCTTCACAATAAAAAAGACAAATGTAAAGAATATAATGTAAAGAATATAAGTATTAATGTGAAGGTGAATGTGTCAGAAGTACCAAGCTGCAGTTATAATTTAAATATGCAAAACATATGAACAAACAACTGTGAAGAGGCAAGAAAATACACTGCCTCCCAAGGCAACCATCCAAAGACTTAAACAAAAAGTGTAAATTATACCAATTCTATGTCAAATTGTCATTTGTATGGATTTAAAGGACCGCCTCTGTGGTCTAGTGGTCAGAGTTCCTGGCTCCACTCAGCCTTGTGAGGATAACTGAGGAGCTACCTGAATGGAAAAGTAGAGGCTCCAGTCTAGAAAAACAAAATTAATGGCCATAGGGATTCATTGCGCTGACCACGCAACACCCTCTATCTGCTAAAGTTGGCAATAACTTCGCTGACAAGCAGCAGTCACTCAGTCAGTTGGTATAGTTCGCTTGCATACTAAAGCCATGGAGTTTTTTTTGTATGGATTTACGAGTAAAGACAGAATGGAATGTCAGTTAAGCTGATATTTTAATTCCAGCACAGGGTGATATGTACAAACATTGCAATGGAACCAGTTTTCTTTACAGTGAAGGTCTTCACTTTGCAAAAAGTTATCATCACACTCTGAGGTAATGCCAATGAAATGACAGTATATTTCAATATGTCAACCAATTACACCATTAACCTTTAATGGGCAAATGTCACATATATATGATGCAAGCAGCAACCCAAGTTGGCTGAATGACACATATATGTGATGCAGGACACATGCTCTCTTTGGGAGTGCTGACAGTTTGACCTTGGGTTTGAAACCAAAACAAACCTACATGAGGTCATGTCAGTGGTTCATTCCTTAGCTCTGAACAAAGAAATCGTTTATCACGGTACTGGTTTTGACCCTATTTACGTTTGGATATGACTGTTTATGACCTGGTCAGCCAAATATCGCCCAGCTTTGTTTTGAGAATTGATGAGGAAATATTCCTCTGTGCTTGCATGTGAGTGCTTCCAGAGACTTCAAGGAAGTGTGATGCATGCAAGGATTGGTTTTCAGTGACGAATTATCAGTTAGGAAGTCAGTGTTGGATTGTCTAATATTTCTTTATCAGTTAAAAAGTCAGTGTCAGACTGTCATATATTTCTTTATATATCATTTTTATTTTGCGTCTTGGAAGAGGTATAAACCCCCTGAGCTAGTATTACTTTGTGAGTAAAAGGCATCTTCGCCACTGCGACTTTCGGTATCAGTGTCAGACTGCCACTCTTTTCAACTAGTATTATATTTACTTTGCATCACTATTCTGCGAGTATTACCAACAGGTGAGAGTGTCGCTTTGTCAATCAACATAATTTATTCGATTTTGCTAGAAACCCCCTCCCCCAAGACGATTCTTCAATCGCACAAGCCGAATATCATGGTCAGTGGTGTTTCTCGGGGAAGGCCAAAGTTATCAGGGGCCCCAACTGAGTTCACTGGAGGTGAAACATTCACAACGCTGGTCAACCAAAGGGAAACAACGACGTCATGTGTTTCGCTAAATAAGAAAAGCAGGAGCACGCTCTTCTATTGTAATAAGGGTGGTGTCGCTCTGTGTGAGGTGGACTGCTTTGAGAAGTGCCATGCGTGGCAGAGTGTATCGTAAACTGTGAAGCGACGCAGTTCAAACTCATGTACAGTCTGAACAAAATATTATTGTATATAGTGTGACTATATTTACAATATCACCATGATTAAAAGTCCTTTGGAATTTCATAACATATATATAAAAGATTATATTTTGCATTTCATGACAAAATAATCACAGTTAATTTTCGTTTGTAAAAATTGCTCTTTTGAGTATATGTAGAAAATTTTATTGTCTTTCAAACTGTTTTTAGTTCGTATTTCTATGTTGCATAAACGGAAAATATGTATTTTTTTCTGAAAGTTTGCAATGTTAATTAATTAGGGCAATTTAAATACCAGCCGCAGGGGGCTGCCGGCAATTTAAAAGTCTGTACGTTAAAGGTTAATGATATAGGTGCAAAGTTTGTCGTCGAGGAAATATCAGACAATGAGGACTTTAATGGTGACAGAGTTCAAAAGACAGCAAGTAATTACTACCATATGTGATATTAACTGAAAAACTATGCTTAAGGCATAGCTGCCTATGGGGGTAATAATTAGATATCAAACTAGGAGATGGATGACTAAATGAACTGATGGGAGGCTAGTTACAAGTTGCCTGGAACAAGAGACCAGAATATCGAGAAATCATGGAGTTTACGCAGGCTGCATTTAGAAATATCTGCCAATGAGTGACTGTAATGGTGACAGAGTTAGCAGACAGCATGCAGTTTCCATTAAACATGATTGTGAACTGAAAACTTATGCCTATGGCACAGATGCTTATGGGGCCAATGCAGGTATCAAATTGAGAAACAGATGACCATATGAGCTGATAGGAGACTGGGTAAAAGTTGTCTGGAACAGGAGACCAAGTGTACTGTTGACAAAATGAGGAATGTTTGTGATGGATGAATTTAAAGGCCATTTAACACACTGCAGACCGGACAGGCCATATGGCCCTCTACATTTCCAAACGTTGCGGACCGGGCGGGCCATGTGGCCCTCTATGGTCACGTTATGTTGCAAAACGCTATATATCGCTGTGTGGCTTCGTTGAATCGTAACTACTGCGTAGATGACCTCGGGAATGATTGCTGCCTTATCTAGTAACTCGACCAGAGTCATTTCCTGTCACAACCTAAACAAAATTGGCTTTGTTCTAATCCAAGCTTGCACGTATGAACCACGCAGCTACCAGTTCAACATGGCTCAGAGACGAAAGCAGTTGCGATCTCTCGGAGGACAGGAAATATTAGATATGTTCTCCGATGAGCTATCAGATTTGCCAACTGCTTCGTCTTCTGATAGCGAGGCCATTATCAGTGACAGTGACAGTGACGGGGGCCACAGGGCTGCCCAAAATGTGTCAAGTGAAAGTGAGAGCTCCGTTGAAAGTGCGAGTGTCGGGACAGCTACATGGGATAAAGTGGACAAAACCCCCACTTTGGGAAAGTTTACTGGTGATCCGGGGGTGAAGCAGATGCCATCGGACCCAACGGACGTGTCTGAAGTTGTGTCACTGTTTTTTGGAGATAGTTTCTTTGACGGAAGGGGGACATTCTTCTTCAGTCCTGGAGGGATACTCGCATTGTGAATATGGTTTCCACTATTCACAATTCGAGCATGGTCGATGTTCAAAGACGACACGGGCAAGTAAAGAAGCCTCTTTGTATTTCCGAGTATAATATGTTCATGAAAGGAGTTGATAGGGCCGACCAGTTCTTGGCCTATTATTCCCTTCCTAGGAAAACAGTAAAATGGACGAAGAAAGTTGCACTGTGGCTTATAAACTGTGCAATTTTCGATTCACTTACGGTTTTCAAAAAGGTGAACAGAAATTCTACTTTGAAATACAAAGCATTTCTGTTGAAACTGGCAAAAGCTTGGGCTACTGACGTCACGGTGGCGGCAGTACCTGCGTCAGACACAGACGTAGTGCAGCCGGGGCCATCTGTTCACACCCGCCAGAGGCCTCAAGTAGACCCCCCTGGCCAACTCTCAGGTGATATGCAGAAACATATTCTCGTGAAAATTGTGAAGAGGGAATATTGCAAGAAGAAACACCCTTCTAGGCAGTGCCGTGTGTGCGCAGAGCACAAGAAGAAGAGTAGAACTGCCTACATGTGCAACTTCTGCATAATGCCTCTTCCCAAAGGGGAATGTTTCCAGAGATATCACATGCGCAAGCATTTCTAGGAGCTCTGGTAAGTGTTCTCCAAAAATTTCAGTTCATAAAATTAATTAGGAGATTTTATATTAATTTTTAAAGTGAACAGTGCACAAGTTAGGGTAGTAGGTTTAAAAACGCCGGTCCCCAGGGTGATTTAAATGTTTAAACCACCGGTCCGCAATGTGTTAACACAGGGTATCAGATCTGATTCATGCAGTGAACACTGACTTTGTGATCATACTTGCAGGGAAGGCTTCATAACTTCACATTCAAGTGAATAAGCCTCTTAAGGATCATCTGAAATAACTGTACTCCAAATAGCTCTTGACAGAGAACCATGTTCTGACACCTCCAAGACAACAATGGGGCCCAGGACATCAACACCATGGCAATGGATCTCTCCAGAAGTGACAGTCAAAGGACTTAAAAACTGTTCTATATCTGATGAAGTTGATTCAATAGATGAGAGGAAGAAGTTGGGAATGTTGGCTGTGAACATAACAGTGAGAGTGATAAGGAGAACTGTGAAGACACTGAAGCTGAGATAGATGATATGACTGGTGAAGCTGAAAAAAGGTTAGTGACTTCAAGAAGGAAACTAACTCAATAAATTCAAAATACAACATACTTTCTAATATTTATTATCTTTCACGTGTTTTTAATAAGAGTAAAAGCTGTCCCTGTACTTAACTTATCAAGCAGTAAGCCATGAAGTTGTATGGGAGAGTGGATCTATACATCCAGTTTCTTGACCTTGGCATTAGTTGCGGGTGAGTGGTGAAAGAAACTGATTCATAAAATTACTCATATTTTTTCTGTGCAGGCATGTGCCCTAGTGAGAAGGTGTATTCCATTCAGAATCATCTTCCATTTGTGTAAATATGGTAGCACACTAAAAAGTGGCTAATGTTTTAAACTATTACAGAGAAAACAATTGGTCTATTACAGAAAATTCTTGATCATGCCTCAGTTCTCAATGTTTCTAAATTCTTATTTCAATTTCACCTCAAAGTTAAAGAATGTATATGTATATGTACATCAAAATCCTTAATTACCTTGCATCATCTTTCGTACTGATAGAGTAGTTATCTTTTTTTTTTTTTTGATGACCAACGATGAAAATCTTAAAGAATCTTAGTAAGGAGAAACAAATACCAATATGAACTTAAGGGGGAAACTCTCAGATGATTAGATCACAAGAAGGGACCTACAAAGAAAGGTATAATACAGAAAGGAGTATTAAACCTTACTACAGTATTGAATTTACTTCATATCCCTGTTTCAATACAGAGTTTTTCTGCTTTCTTCTCATAACAAACAAACACAGACAACATGAAGCATAAACTATAACCAACTCTAATGTTCTGGCAGGTGTAAGCCACTGAAACTTACTGGGGTACTACAATATAAAGCAAAGGAAAAAAGAACACTGGATTGTTCAGTGTATTCCTAGATAAGACAGGTCAAGGAGGATAAAATTTGGCCAGAAGAAAATGGAATTTTTCACATTCAGATATGTGTGGGTGACAAAATCAGAGAAAACTTTGAGACAGTCATCAGAACCATGTAATATAAACATAGAAACGAAGAAATCATTTAATATAAGCATAGAAAAGAAGAAATTATGTAACTTTTAGCTTCATATTGTTTCCCCATGCAATGCTCATTACAAATGTAATACCAGTTCCTAGAGTCTGTCTGTCAACAGAAAGGTTGGTGGCTCTGCCAGTGGTGGTGGTAATTCTACTTGAAGCATCATCTTCAGATTCCAAGAAACTTGTTGTCTCCAGGTCAGAACTGAGCATTGAACTTGACTCGTAACCATGTCCAGATCTATGTTTTGAATGTCCATTTATCCGTAAACCTGACAGGAAAACAAAACATTCATTACTCACAGTAAGAAAATTTTCATATAAGAAAGAAAAATAAGTGTGAACGTATATCGTCAATGAGGTTATGTATGTTTATTATTATTACTCGTAGGTATGCGATGAAAGTGGCAACTTCAATGTCTATATTAACCTTTAACATCTGAAGTGCACACTGAAAGTTACAGGCATAACTAAATTACACATATGCATGCATTTGGGCATTTAAACGCTGCTAGTAGAAGTACACACAATTCTAAATAATTATTTTTAAATATAGTAAAATTCAATGTACATACTTCTGTTAGCATCTTGACATATATATGGGCTTCACTCCCCCACCCCTTTCATCTAACTGAATCGCGTCTTTGTATGGCATTCCTCAAAGAACCTGAGAATGTACAGTCGCACATCACGTCATCGTCTTCAATATAACGTTTCACTGCCATTATATGATGAAATGAAACTACGACATTCGAATTTACTATGAACTCAGAAGAAATTAATGCACTCTGTATCTCAGCTACAATGCAAGCATCCGCTTGCAACCATAGAAAGGGCAATATTTTCTTGCAGCTACAATGGAAGGGCTTGGGACTGACGTACAAAACAAAGAATTCTCTCTGATCTCTCTTGAATTTCCATAGATTCACTTGCTATCCCTCTAGTTAACAGAGTTGACTAACTGAAGAGTGTAGAAAAAATGTCACTCTTACAAAGAGAATAATAAAACAAGGTCTTTAGTGATTCCCAGTGGCACTCTGGCATGCCTTTCTTCAAAGTGAGGGATTTCCATTGTATCTGATATCATTTCTGTGAAGTATCAACCCACTGCTAGGTAATGGGCCAATAAACACACATTCTCAACAATATAGGAGCAGTGTTTCTGTAGTCTGTCCATGGACCATTGCTAGGCAATGCACACTAAGCTCATTCCTGTGTAAGTGGTGATGTCACACAACAATAAAGGCTGCTTTTTCTGCTGTGGTCCATGCCAAGTGGTGATGAAGGACAACAAAAGAGGTGTTTTCTATGTGGTGTTTCTATGTGGACAAGTTGGAATATTCATACTTATATTGTGTATGAAGCTCGTAATGTAGATGTAGTAAAGTAAATTATAATATTAGGCAGTGCCTCATCTCACAAAGTATTGTCCGTACTGTAGGGAAGGTAAACGACGACTCGTTGTTCCAATTTGTCCGTGGGAACGAAACAAAAAACAAATCACAAACCAACGACTGACACATTAACGTAAAAACACCAAAATAATTTTATTCTTATTTTATATCATAATTCTGTTTTATATAACTTGATTTATTGTATTTTCTATGTCAAGTTTTTTTTATATATTTTAATAATATTGTATCCAATTTTGTTGGTGCTGCGGTTCAGTGGTGTATATGTGTGTGTAAATCATGTGTTTGCCTGATGATGGCTATCAATAGCCGAAACATGTAGCAGGGCCGAAAATGGTCTGATCTTGATATTGGTTGTGTTGTGACAGATATAATAAAGAGGTATCATTAATACACATGACAATATGTTTGGTTACTGTCTTGACTTTATCAATTTATAAACCCTTTATGAAACAGCTACAAAAAGCTGAATTTAATCACAATCATACTTCAAGTTCATCTCTGATAACACCTGAAACAGGTGGATTTAGTATTCTGAACATCTTGGATTACTAGATTCACTAGTTACATATTGATTTCTTAGCTTCAGAGCAGAAGGATTACTGGACACTAATAAAGAGTCTGTATCAATTTCAGCATATGAGAGTCTGAGCAAGTTCAGTTTCTTCATGAATATAAAAGATCAGAAGTCAATATTCCCTTTGCCACTAGGCACAGTCAAGCTCTTGCTCGACCAAAAAATTAAATGTACTAATTCAACTGAGTCTCATTAATAATCACCCCATTTTCTGCTACATTCCTGGTTATTACAATAGTAAATTGAATATTAAATAAATAGAGTTTGAGGATATGTACTGGATTCACGCTATTTAGAACCAGTTCCAGTAGTGGATTCTTGTGAACCTTCTGGTTCCACATAAGGTGAGAAATTTCTTGATAAACTGAGTGGTTATTACTTTATAATTCTGAATGATCCCCCTTCCTAACCTATATCTTACAACAATATTTTATTTAAAAATGAATGTCCTAACACAAATAATTTAATTTATCCAGTGCAGCCGATTTCCATACTGTAAGGATACAACGCTCATTAAGTTCTGAAATTGGAAAAGTTATTTACTATCACTTCATATTTGTTGAAAAACTATTTGCATACATGAAAGTAGAAGACAGAAACGTCCCACCATTCCAAAAACTGAAGAAAGTATGAAGTTCAGACAGCTAGATATCATGTATACATACTTTCATGGTGACCTCACTTACCATTGTATTTATTGTACTTGTCTCCATGATGAGGTCTAGACCCTTTGTGAACATTATGATGCCCTAAAATAATAAAGACATCAAAAATAAGAAGCTGCAAAACTTAGTAGTCACTACTGTGTCTATATAAAAATGAAACAAAACAAATCCATATACCGTATGTCCAAAAAGTATCCGACTTTATTTTTTTCCGCTGTAAGTAATGGCCAAAGGGTGGGGAAACTGAGCGTAGTGGTAGAAGGGACTTTCATGCGCATGTGTGATTTTTTGCTGACTCTCAATACTTCTGGATGCATCTGTGACTGCCAGATAGCAAAGTGGTGTAACACGTGTTTGTCGCCTTCCGTTTTGCTCAAGATGACAGAACGCTTGGAGCAGTGATACTAAATTAAGTTTTGTCAGAAACTTGGGGATACTCAAGCGGAAACAATCCGCAAAATTCAGCAGGCTTTCGGCAATGATGCAACAGGGGTCACTCAAATTAAAGAGTGGTTCAACCGCTTTAAATATGGCCTATGTCAGTGGACAGTGAGCAGCGTTCTGGGAGACCGTCAACAAGCCGAAATGCTGATGTCATTGAAAAAGTGCGGACACTGATCATGAAGGACCGTCGTTTGGCTATCTGTGAAGTTGCTGATGAGGTTGGGACCAGCAGAGGTTCCGCAAACACAATTTTAACTGAGGATTTGGGCATGCAAAATTTGTGCCCAAGCTGCTTTCGCCGGAGGAGCAACAACTCTGCCTTGAGGTCAGCAGGACATGCTGGAGTGTGCTAACAGGGATCCTGAGTTCCTGAAGACTCTGATCACTGGTGATGAGTCGTGGGTGTATGGATATGAAGGGGAAACCCAGGTCCAGGCGTCACAATGAAGCATCCAACATCGCTGAGGCCCAAAAGAGCACGACAGGTTCAGAGCAATGTGAAGGTGATACTGACTGTTTTTTTCGATTACCGGGGTTTTAGCATTATGAGTACGCACCACTAGGCCAGACTGTCAATAAGGAGTACTACCAAGAAGTCCTCCACCATCTTCGTGATGCAGTTCGGCGCAAGAGACTGGAGCTGTGGGATGCACACAACTGGCAGCTGCATCATGACAATGCCCCAGCTCATTCATCACACCTGATCCAGGGTTTCCTGGCCAAGCACGGCATTCCGCAGGTTTCCCAGGCTCCCTACTCTCCTGACATGGCTCCTTGTGATTTCTGGCTGTTCCCGAGATTGAAGACACTGCTAAAAGGCTGCCGTTTTGACAGCCGTGAGGAAATCACACAGAACACGACAGCGCAGCTGCACACCATTCCAAAAGAAGCCTTCCAGAATTGCTTCCAGCGATCTGAGGACCGCTGGGCTAAGTGTGTGGAGTCACAAGGGGCCTACTTTGAAGGCGATTAGGTACTGTAACCACCCAGATACAGAACTTTTTTTCCCGGCCCATGGTCGGATACTTTTTGGATAGAGTAGTACAGTGGAACTTCACTTAATGAGCACCTCTCATAACGAGTAATTCGCATAATGAGTGTGAGGGGAAGTCCCGGATTGTGCGCTTGCTACATCAGTCTGTGTTCAGCACTCGTTCTGCTAGCATCTTAGTGTAGCTTGTGATCACACATTTTTCCAAACTTGTGTTCAGACATATTATTTGTGATATTTTGTGTGCAAAGTTTAATAACCCTTGCAAAAATGTTGCCAGAGAAAAAGCCGCAAAAAGACAGCCATAAGAGAATAAAATTAACCATAGAAATGAAACGTAAAATAATTGAAAAGCGAGAACGAGGTGTGAGCGTGGCTGATCTAGCACGCACATACACTCAGTCTACATCAACGATTTGCTCTATCCTCAAGAACAAGGACAAGATTAAGGAGATAGATGCTTCAAAGGGAGTGACAAGAATATCTATGCAATGGTTATGTATTCTTGACAACGTTGAAAGGTTGCTCCTCATATTGACAAACGAAAAGCAATTGCAAGGCAACACTATTAACGAGAACATCATTTGTAAGAAGGCAAAAGTGATTTTCACCGACCTCGTTAAGAAGACGCCAGGATCATCAATGGCCGAAGAAGAAGCATTTAAGGGAAGCCGTGGGTGGTTCGAGAATTTTAAGAGAAGAACCGGCATCTACAGTGTTGTAAGGCATGGTGAAGCAGCAAGCTCTGACACAAAGGCAGCAGAGAACTTCATCAGCGACTTCAAGAAGCTCGTAGATTCTGAGGGTTACCTGCCACAACAGGTTTTTTAATTACTGATGAGATGGGTGTCTTCTGCAAAAAGATGCTGAAGCGAACCTATATAACAGCAGAGTATAATGCATTGCCCGGCCATAAGCCAATGAAAGACTGTCACATACTGCTATTTTGTGCCAATGCAAGCGGCGATTTGAAAATTAAACCCCTGCTTGTTTACCATTCAGAAACTCCATGAGCCTTCAAGAAGTGTAAAGTCCAGAAGAGCAGGCTAAATGTGATGTGGAGGTCCAACAACAAGGCTTGGGTGACACGTGACCTTTTTACTGATTGGATCAATGAAGTGTTTGGTCCTTCTGTGAAAAAATATTTGCTTGAGACGAATCTGCCACTCCATGTCTTGCTTGTTATGGACAATGCTCCTGCCCATCCTCCAGACCTTCAAGATGACATCCTTGAAGAATTTAAATTCATCAAGATCCAGTTTCTGCCTCCCAACACCACTCCATTATTCCAGCCTATGGACCAGCAGGTTATTTCTAACTTTAAGAAGCTGTACACTAAAGCACTCTTCAAGCGTTGTTTTGAGGTGACTGAAGGGACCAATCTCACTCTCACAGAGTTTTGGAAATATCACTTTCACATCATTGCCGGCCTCAAGATGATCGTAAAGGCGTGGGAAGGGGTTACCAAGAGAACCCTCACTTCTGCTTGGAAGAAGCTTTGGCCGGAGAGCTTTGTCGAATGTGACTTTGAGGGGTTTGAGATAGTACCTGTGGAGCCTGTAGTCAACGAGATTGTGTCTTTGGCCAAGATCATGGGGCTGGAGGTGGATAACAATGATATCGATGAGCTTGTGGAAGAGCACAGCCAAGAGCTGACCATCGAAGAGCTTATGGAGTTGCATTGTGTTTCACAGCAAGAAGTTGTGGAGGAGAGTTTGTCAGAGGAGGAGGAGATAACAGCAAAGCAACAATCTTCTGGCGCAATAAGAGAAATGCTGAAGGCATGGGAAACTGTTGCATTGTACACTGAGAAGCATCACCCTAATAAGGGAGTGGCTATGCGCGCTACAAATTTATTTAATGATAATGCTGTGTTGCATTTTCACCAAATTTTGAACCGTCGGCAAAAACAAATGTCTCTAGACAGCTTTCTAGTAAAAAAGAATTAGATATGTATCATAAATAATAAACTAATTATTTCAATTTTTTGTTTTTGTTTTCTGCAAATCGAATTCGCATTCCAGGTTGGTTCATTCCGCATAGAAGAAAAGATGAAGATGATTCACACTCCTTAACAATGTATATATAATTTTCTTTGAATAAACGTTATACATAAAATGTTTTGAGTATTTTTTTTGGCATGGAATGCATTATCGTATTTTACATTAATTTATATGGGAAATATTGTTTCGCTTAAAAAGTGTTTCGCATTACGAGTAAGATTCTGGAACTAATTATGCTCGTTAAGCGAGGTTCCACTGTATTAAACTGGCATGCAAATTAGACAGCAATGCAACAAAGTAGCAAATACAAAACTGGGAGAATAAAAAAGTGACAAGGAGACCTCTGAACCTACTCCAAAAGTAACATTTCCTGCAACATTTATAAAAGCATTTAGTATTTAAAAAAACATTCCAAAATCAAAACAACATTTGTATAAAATGCAGGAATGCTTGCTAGGTAACTGTGCAAACTGAACCTTCAAGACCACAAGGAGCACATACCACTTACTCTGTCAAGTGCCCTATGGTAAAATATGACTATAAATGTATTCTCAATGACAACTAGATGTACACTGAAGGAAAACTGAAAAATAACCATAATAAAAGGTAGCAAGTGAATACGGAAAGCTGTTGCATATTTTAAAACAATATTATGAAGAAATATAGGTTGGTTATTTCTGATTGAATGCTGTAATATTCAACTATGCAGACAGAAACTCTGTCTAGGTATGGCCTTTCTACCATCTGTGATCACTGTGCTGGCTTTCACATTTCCTATTCAGTCACCTGAGGTGAGAGTGAGAACTCAGCAAAAACACACAGAGTGAATGTTACTAACTCACTTACAGAGACTTCTTTATATATCAGGTATAACATTTTCATGATGGTGAACATGAAGATGGGATGTGAGGCCACATAGTTTGGTACAAAGATACCAGCATTTCAGAGAAATCTTCAGCCACCAACTTCAGGGTAGAAGAAACTCCTTTTTACATTCCAAGAGGCCACAATCTCTGCTATACCTCTCAGAATTATACATAAAATGCAGGGCCCATAATCCTTCTCACACTAAAACAGCAAATTTTGCATAATGGAGTGGAATTCTGGATATAAAGATAGATTATGTGTGTTCTTGTAGCTGTAATCTTGTGTGTTCAATTATCCATTCAAATAAAATCAAGCATGGCATGAAAAAATTTCAATTCTAACTTAAGTTTGCCATTGTGAATTGAACAGAAAAACTGCATCTGCTCTAATATGGGTATAATATATTATACTATAGGTCTCCTAATTTCACTAGCAACTGAATCTCTGGGGCATGACTATATGGCAGGTGCATCTGACTCCACGAGAAAAGATCAACGATTTCCAGAAGCCTCAAGATGACTGCACTGAATAAGCACAGTTAAAAGGATAATTTTAAATCAAACCAGATAACACCTATCTTCAACATCAGCTTGAAGATATGTGTTAGAAGAAATAAATAAATGATGATGATGATGATGATGGCAATGACGAAGACAATGATAAACAACTGTTTTCCTTGTGTGTTATTAATTAAGCACCACACCATGAATACATATGAGGGAATACAGATACAGCTCCACCATTCTTGACCATGGCACTAGATGGAGATGTGGTCAGCTTCACACCCCTGCTACCTTACCGCTGCAGAAAGTCTAGACAATGTTGAGAAGAGGAAAGTCTCTTGCTCCTGCTGGGAATTGAACACCAATTCCTTGGCCATCCAGCCCAGAGCCTGTTGCTATACTGAGCTATCCCAGCTTTAATAATACAATACTGATGATGACAAGCATGACAATAACAACAAGAACAATAAATTTGTATTTTTATGGGTTCACTGAACAGCTACTGGAGCCAAGTAGATTTATCACAATATAACAAATAAAAAGCAAAAGAAAACAATATAGAGATGTAGGACAAATACATGCATATACAACATTCTACTGTCTAGCTGATGCAGAGCAAACATAACTTTGTAACAATGCTGAATGTAACAAAATGTGGTAACTCTTTGTTAACCAAATTAACAAAAGACTTATGTTAAAGAAATGACTATCATACACAATGAGGTTGTTACCTACTTCATTAGCTGCTGATGCCCAGCAAACAGAAAGGCATTTATTACGTAAAAGAAAATAGTGAATTCCCTAACATTTCTGGCTGAAACTCTGCTACCAAAAGCTTAAAAAGCACAGGCCAGATAATAAAACCATTAAAAACACCACCTGCAAATAATGTCTCAAAACAGCACCATCCCATAACTAAAGTCTGCAATTCTAAGTTAAGGAAACTATGATTAATAACTGCATGAATTATGATTTTTAAGGACCTATTGTAACATGTGGCAGAGAGCTTTCTCTGGACAATTTCTACCTTGGTGGATTCAGTTTTGATACAAAAACTCAAGACAAACACATTTCATCCTAACTCCACTAACATATAGCATCAAAAAATTGTCTGATGAAGAAACAAAAGATCTTGCATTTCTTGCCTGTGTTAAACCTAACAACTTTATAAACTTTATAGCATAAGAAAATAAATACTGAACATGCTAATAGAGGTATCATTTAAAGTTAAAAAAAAAAACACTAAGGTCTTCAATGCAATCTGTATATAGCATATCAGAGTTACAAAGGACAATGTTCAAAGTCATTACACTAGTTTTTCTGGAGAAAGTAACTTTTCTTTCATCAGCCTCCAGCATCATATGGTTAGTGGTACACCAGTTTTGCACAGAGTTAATATCCGATTGCAAATGATGACAGTTATAAACAGAGGCAATACAAAGAAAGAGTTAAAAAAACACACCAATACTAATGATCTTTTCTTACCAGCATCCTCTCAATGATATTTTACGTATCTAAACACATTTTACTTAACACATCACAGTGTAATTTTATCTTCATCTTGCATTTGGTTTCTAATAACGTATATGGTGCCGATCACAGTGGCTGTGTGGTCTAAGGCATGAACTGTTGGTAACTGAGACTTCTTTTCTCTTTAATTCCTTGACTTATGACCCATGACTGCATATGCGTTTGCTCTACTAGTTGTTGCGTGTTATTTTCGAGCCGGTAAACACTTCCCCGCTATGACGCAACAGCGGGGAGCTGCTGCTCGGCAACGAGACAGTAAACACTTCAACACTTCCCTGCTGTGACATAACAGTAGATGTGCTGCTGGTGGCGACACTTCCCACTTGTCCGATATATATATATAGGCTGGGGCAGTGGTGTTGACAGAAGCCAGGGGTTAGCCAGCACGGAGAGATGAACAATTTTACATTCTAGTGAGAGTTGTTAACATGAAAGGACTGATTGTGAAATTACTTGTTCAACATTTTGTGTTACAGTTACGTCGAATTGTAGTTACGTGGAAGAGTAATAAAGTGACATTTCAAGAACACGCCTCAAGGTCTTGTTCCATGACATGAACTATCTCCTCTCGCTCAAATATTTGGATAATGGGTTCGAATCCCACTTAAGGCATGGATGTTTGTCTGCATTTATTCTGTATTTGTGTAGGTAGTGGCCTTGAGAGGGGCTGATCCTCTGTCCAATGAGTTCTACTGTCTTAGGATTAAGAAACTGAAGTGAAACAAAGAGTTTCACAGATGCCCTAAGCTCCAAGTGGGAGCAACAGGAAAAAAGGAGAGAATGCATATGGTAAAAAGCCACTAGCTGAGAAAATGATGGGCATATGTGAGACTTTCAGTTTGAGAAAAGAATTTGGAAAAACTTTAACAATCAAGATGAAAATGAAAATTTCCTTCACTGGATCTTTTTTTCTTTTAATGTAATCACAATTTATAACAGTACCCACTTCTTCACAACAAAGTTTACCAATACATGTCCCTTCTGAAATCAGATCCTTTTTCAATGGATGTTTTCACAAACCACTGTATTTAAAAAATTCAAATCTAGGAGTATGTCCTTTTTCACCCAGGACAAAATGAGGGTGCAAGATAAATTATGTTTAGAGTGCACATACTTTGGCACAAAGCAAACACAGTTATCTCAAGTAGTTCAGAGTTCAAGACTGAGAAATCACTGTCTGCATCAAAAACCAAGATTTTATCTTTCAGTACAATCTAAAAAAAAATTTGAAACTCACAAATGCCTAGAAAATGAGATCTGACCTACAAAATGAAATCCATTTTTTTTTGTGCCAACCATTCATAATTAAATCAAAGATATACTGTCATCTTTGAATCTAGCAAACCTTCATTCCCACTCCTTCATAATCCTTCAGAAATCCACAACCAGTCTCTTCTTTTAATGACAAACTACTCCATCTCTACTAAACGACAATCAGTGTTTGTTTCCCAGTATTGCTAAATTTCAGATTCCCTACTAATCTGTGAAACTATGTTGCCTGCTGCTATATATGAGTGTTTAAAAAGTGGCTCAGGGCCATAAAAGGACTGGACAGATATGTTTTAAAATTTATTTCTGAGAACTACTAATGAGATTCATACACAACGATTTTAAAAAGTTGTTGCTGTCTGTATATTTAAAAAGCAAGTGCTCCAGAGAAGATAGTATTCTGAATAAGAGGATCACAAACAGCACATATTAGGACATGATGAGAACTTTAATATGCATACCAATGTATGAGAATTTGTAAGTTTATGAAGAAACAAGAGCCCATATCCCAAATATATTTGTAAAGTTCTGTACAATATTAATGCACTGTTTCAACTAAAAAACAATTACTAAAAAGTTAAGATTAAGACAGATAAACCTACACTTACCCTGACGACAGCTAATGATAGATTCTGTCTCTGTGCATGTTGTATCCTCCACATTTGTTCTACCGCCATGAATTGGATTGATGACACTGTAACATAGAGATAATGGTTTACTGCAACATTCTCTGTGGTCTGGCAGTCAGAGTTTCTGGCTACAGATCCAGAGGTCCCAGGTTCGATTTCCAGCACCACCAGATTTTCTGAGAAGCAGTGTGTCTGGAACACGGTCCACTCAGCCTCGTGAGGATAACTGAGGAGCTATTTCAAGGAAATAGCAGCTCCAACGGCCATGGGGCTCTGCTGCACTGACAACATGACACCCTCTATCTGCAAAAGTTGGCACTAACTTCACTGACAAGCGGTGGTCGCTTGGTTGTTATAGCTCACTTGTGGACTACAGGCCATGGAGTTTGTTTGTTCGTCTCTGTTCATAATCCATGTTACAAAATGTTATGAATGACGTGGATTATTTCTAACTGCATTCAAGTACTTTATGACACTTTATATATCTATTTATATATATATTTTTTTTTTTTTATTTTACTTAACACCACCTATGTTATATTTTAACTTCATAATTTTTCATACCATCACATTCTTCTCAACTGAACACAGAAATGCCTAATTTTAATGTGTGCACTCTTCCTCTGGCTTTTATTGCAAATGGAGCTTGTAGTTAAAAACCACACTCTCCGATTACCCAGTAAATGCCTACCACCTCTGGCAGGAAGTATGACCTTAAAGGATCATAAGGTTTCAGAAATTTGGTTATAGGATCAAGATGCCAAGTTTCTTAGAGGTCTCCAACACTCTACAAATCTATCCCTGGGTGCCATTTTACAAAAGATGTAACATTTTGGCCTACTTTCCTTTCTTAAAGTAAGAAAATAGGTTTATGAGACACCATGGTGCCTGTGTACTCCAGCTGTCCAATCTGCACACAGATGTTCTGGTATAAACATTTAGCCACTGCATTCCATTTGCCTGCCTAATACCAATTTGAAGGAAATGCAGTGACTGGTTTCTGATTTGTCCATCACAGTGACTGGTAATTGGAGACCATAGGTATAAAGTTGACCTGCATGTCCAATACTTCATGCTTATGAGAAGACTGGATGTTGAAGAAATTTCCTCCAGTCACAGATGTATAACCCTACATGGTTAGTTACAGCCATACACCATTTCTTCTACAGGGTGGGGCATATTAACCTTTCCGACTTCACAAGGTCATTGCTGAGGCTAGGGAGGGAGTAGAGTGGTGGGGATGGTATCGTTAGACGCATTATATCATGCAGTTTTCAGTACACACAATGGCTTGGTCAGGAGAACATCGTGCATTCATGCTGGAAGAGTTTATTAAAAATGGCGGTTCTGTGATCAAAACCCAGCAAGCCTTTTGCACTCACTCAGTCAGCGTGATCCCATTCCCACTGGACCAACAATTAGAAATTGGGCATCATATTTTAGAGCGACATCTTCTGCATTAAAAAGAAAATCTTCAGGCTGATTGTGGTGTCTGGGGTCGCTACTTCTTCAAAGAAGATGGCGAAGTCATTACAGTGACTTCTGCTCGGTAATGTTACATGCTTGAAAATTTCCTACTACCGAAACTCGATGAATTATTGCAAGATCAAGACCTGGAAGATATCTGGTTCTAACAAGATGGTGCTACAGCCCACACCTCGCATCATTCAATGGAGATTCTAAGACAAATGTTTCCTGGTCTTCCTCTCTTCGCGGGGTGACATTGGGTGGCCCCCCAGATCGCCTGATCTAACATCATGCCTCAAGGCAAAGGTGTACACACATCATCCCCGAACTATCGATGAACTGAAGACTGCCACCACCGAAGAAATCAACACTATTCCACGGAATATGACTCGTAGAGTCACGGAAAACTTCCGAAACAGGCTCCGTCAGTGTATGGAAAACAGAGGTGGCCATTTGGAAGATATTATTTTTAAACCCCATTAAAATAAAACTGCATTCTATGTCCTTTCAAATAATAAAATAATTTTGCCTGCATCTTTCTTTATTTCTATTCCACGCATTTTTGAAATCGGAAAGGTTTATATGCCCCACCCTGTAGAAACATAACTGGTGCACTGTCAAATCCAGTTACATCACTGCATAAGTTTCCAACCCCATTAGAATAGCAGATTGTTTATTATGGATTGAGTCAAAGTTGTTTAATACCTCTTCTAGAATAATAAAGCTGTGAGTTATTCTTAGTGTTCAGGTGATGAAGAGAATCTACTGCCTTGCCTCTGTGCAAACACTGTATGTCGGAAGTCTGGTGCTGACAATGGATAACTGCAACAGTTCCTCCCAAATTTTCCAACTGGGATGAGTGACTGCAAATCCGCATCCTGAGTTTTGGGAGGCTAGAAACTGAAATTCCCCAATGGAAGGATTCTGGGTTCATAGTGCACAGAGTCACACTGCCCTGTATCAAGTGTTAAGAAAAGATGCTTTCTGAGGCCACCATCACCGGTAGAAGAGCATACGGAACAGCACAGATCATTTCTATAAGTGTGCCAAAAGTGACAATCATCTAAGTGACTGCTTTGGAGATGATCTTTAAGAAGTCTGATAGTCCCCTAATTTCATATGAAGCCTTACAGTTGGAGAAAACTGTTGTTGGGAGGGTGCATGAGAGCCAAGTTAAGAGATCCTATTCTAGAGAGGTCTACGTCTAGTTTTTTCTTACTTTTCTTTTTCTCAGAGATCAGTGCCATGAATCTGGGGAGTTCCCTCCTTAAATCGTTGTCTGTGCCCCATATGTTTATTGCAAGAAACTATATATATTGTAACGTGTTTTAGTTACTGAAGATGCCGTCTGGATTGTTAATTGGTTTATTCAACAACCTACAAGTCTCGGCTACAATTAATTATAACACTGTTATGGGTTTTCACAATTTACAACCCCTATTCAATATTCAATTCACTCTACTGTCAGCACTCTACACGTTTTTATAACGCGGGAGTTATACAAGTGCAACTGTATCACACACTCCCAATTATTACTCGGTTATCACGAACTATCACTGATTCTCACACACGCGTCCGTAACTCGTAACTCGCCACTGGCTAGATTCCAACTCAACTGTAGGCTGCTGCCTTGAGAACTGCCTTCGGCGGCTGATACACTTAACTGTTCACTGCTGACTGGAGAACTGTCTTCGGCCGCTGATACTCTTTTAACTAACTCTGCAGGCAGTGTAGTGCTCTTATATAGTCACAGCGCCCGCCTGTTATGCAATGGGTACCGCTGTTGCCTGTTACCTGTGTCACAGATGCATTGTGTGTTACGTCACTGCGCAGGGGGGGGATGGAGCGCTGACTCACCCGCCACATCACTGCTGTGTAGGGAGGGTCCTCCATTGCGCAATATGTCACACTGCTCCCTCCTTAAGGCTGTTCATCCCGTATAGCCTAATTGTGCACCCCCGTTCCTTTGCTTTGGAGGCTCTTCTTGCAGCATCTGTTCTCCAGCTGTTACAACCGCTCTCCTAAGACGAGCTCATCTCGAGCGGTTTCCTTTCAGCTCACCTAGAAGATCACGTTGTATCACATTCATTCGTCGCACATGCACTCTTCCTCGGGAGGCCAGTACTTCTATGTTACCAGTTCCTCCTGTGTACTATTCCATTTTTTCCATTTCAGAGGGGGTCGACCCCTCCACAATGTCCAATCCTTGTGTATGTCTTCCCTGAGAAGTACTTTATGTTGACGTAACAGCACTTCCGATGTGGTCCGCACTTGCTGACGTCATCGTTCCTCCTGGTCTTCCAGCCACTTGCTGACACAAGACCGTGGCACCAAGTCCTCTCTCCGGCATCCGAAGGTTCCCTGGGGAGTTTCCTTCTTGAAGGCATTTCTCCAATGTCGTGCCACTGTTGCGCGACGGGATGTCTTCCTGTAGGTGGCAGCCAACTTCATCCGGGATTCATAATCTCCTCAGGTCCAAGATTTATCAAAGATGTTCCTCCAATGCCATGCCACTGTTGCACGGCGGGACACCTTCCTGCCGGTTTTCTTCTGCCGTGCCACTTCCGCACAGCGGCTCGTCCCTCAGCGGGCTACGGCCAACTTCTTCTGGGGTCCGCAATTTTCCCGCATCGAATTCTTCATATTTCGTCGCTTGTTTCGGTCCCTACACCTTTTCTTCTTCAGTTCTCTGACCGGCATTACTTCGGCGTCTTCTGCGGGTACCTCTTGTAANTGCCACTGTTGCACGGCGGGACACCTTCCTGCCGGTTTTCTTCTGCCGTGCCACTTCCGCACAGCGGCTCGTCCCTCAGCGGGCTACGGCCAACTTCTTCTGGGGTCCGCAATTTTCCCGCATCGGGTTCTTCATATTTCGTCACTTGTTTCGGTCCCTACGCCTTTTCTTCTTCAGTTGTCTGACCGGCATTACTTCAGCATCTTCCGCGGGTACCTCGTTTGTCAGCCGCCTCAGGTTTCCTGTCCACTGAGGCCGGCTTTTGTTCTGAATGTACCTCCATTTCTCAGCAGGCCATCGTCTCTCCGACCGGTATTGCAATGGGGGCCTCTTCTTGTTGTGCTGTCCTTGTGTGGGTTGCTCTCGTCTCCACAGCAGTATTTTCTCACCAGGCGGCCACCTCTTCTCGCCAGGCTTTCGAGTCAGCATCCATTTTCACCTCCCATCTTGCCAGCATTAGGAATATTTTTTCCATAACTTGTTTCTCCATTTTGTAGCAGTATAATTCGTTGAGGTGTGTTCAAGTTCGTAAACAATTCTGACACCAAATTGCCACATGTCTAAGGTTTGAATCTTGTTGGTCACATGTGTAAGTCCAAACCCACTCCTGACACCAGTGCAACGTGTTTTAGTTACTGAAGACACCGTTCGGATTGTTAATTGGTTTATTCAACAACCTGAACTTAAATAAGTGGTTTAGGAGTAATTTGATGTATTTAAATTTTGACAAAACACATCTTTTACAATTTTGGACTAAAAATAGTCAGAAGCTTGATTTAAACATTACTTTTGCAGATAAGCATATCACTGATCTTACTAATATCAAGTTTCTAGGATTGATTATTGATTATCACACACTCCCAATTATTACTCGGTTATCACGAACTATCACTGATTCTCACACACGCGTCCGTAACTCGTAACTCGCCACTGGCTAGATTCCAACTCAACTGTAGGCTGCTGCCTTGAGAGCTGTCTTCGGCTGCTGATACAATTTTAACTAACTCTGTAGGCAGTGTAGTGCTCTTATATAGTCGCAGCGCCCGCCTGTTATGTAATGGGTACCGCTGTTGCCTGTGTCACAGCTGCATTGTGTGTTACGTCACTGCGCGGAGGGGGGGGGCAGTGCGCTGACTCACCCTCCACATCACTGCAGTGTAGGAAGTGGTCCTCCGTTGCACATGTCACAATATGAGTATTTGTGTATTTTCTTTTCCTCCTTTCAGGGCCCACAGACACAACTGTGTGGTGTCACTTCAAACATGAAGTGTGTGAGGTGGATTACCCCATGAAACAAGTTGTATTTTGTGTGTGTGTGTGCACGCATGCGCACAAGTGTGCATACATGTGTGCTATCTCTACAGCTTCAGATTTGGTGGCCTGTTGAATTTCTTCAGTTTTGCCAGTGCTGCTGGCATTATCTCCTCTGCCTGCAGACCTTGGTGTGGAAACTTGCACATGTACTGGAGACAAGCTATCCATTAAAGCTACTAGTGCTCCTAGCCAGTGCTGTTGTCATTGCTTGACATCACCCATTATAGGCCAGTGCTCAGGAGAAAACATGTGCCTGGCCCAGGGACTTGTGATATGGTCACTTGTACTCCTGTTTTGCTCCGAGCACATGCTTCAGCATGAATGATTCTCACTCAACATACACTCCTGCTACTGTCTCCCATGGCCCAAATTACTGAGGTCTGGCAAGGATGCTGGGCTGTGAACCATCAGCTCAGCATATTCCAGCATATGAATCAACCTGTCGCTACCTTCGCACACACCAAGTGCTTTTACCCTACTATTCCTTCCCAGAAGTCTTCCTGCCTACTTGCTCACATTACTTGTTGGTTGGAATTTGAAATGCATTGATATATATAGGAAGATTACTTGTGGCTAGTCTTTCAAATGAATAACTTTCTCCTCGATCCACAGCAATGGCTCATCCTGATCCTATGAGTGGCTAGTAAAATGATTGGGTTTCAGGCCATGAGGTGAGTGATGTGCAATTTAAATTGTGTTCAGCACTGTTTATTTTACATTTGCTTGGGCTCTTCATCTTCCGCTTACCTTTGATGTACTCTGTTATTTGAGTGTACTTTATCAGCTAGATCTACCACCTGGTATGGTTTATGGGTCTTTGATTTACTGCTATAGCACTGTTTTATTTATGTATGTTTCTTATTGCTCTTACCCCTTTTGCCTGTTAAGTATGTAACTGAATTATGACCTGTTAAGATCACTGGTCACTACTGTAAGCCCAAGGACTTAATGAACTTGTTAGTACTTTTGTTACATACTCATTAAATCCCATTATAACCATGTCACTTTACTATTTACTTTCACTGTAAACCTTAACTAGGGCAATCCTAAGTAGTGGTCAAATAAGAAAGTGTAATTAACAGTAATGAGGCAGTGGTTAAGCTACCTTGTACCACACCTTTCCCTGACTCTCCTCAAACACTTGTAATTAACAATTTAGAAGTTTTTCAGAAAAACTCAATGGCTCCATGCAGAGAACAGAGACAGAAATAGGATCTTCACAGATGATCCGCAAATCTTACAATCTGCCACAAAAGTCTGCTAAGCTACAAGAAAACTATATGTATTCAGTAACCTTCCGAAAAATTAAATGTTTAGTTTCAAACAATAAACAATTACACTGAAAGAACTGCTATAATCTCACACCTTCTACTCTGCAGATGGGTTCATATTACTAAGAACTATCTTGCCTAATAGTGTGTCTGGCTGTAAAGTTTATGCCTGTAGTTGCATATACTGGCTATAGTCAAGTATGGTTATATGTGGACCTATCTCTAAACTATACTGCTATTCAATGGTTAATAGTATGATTACATAAGGTAAGGGAAAGACAAAGTTGTCCCTGTGCTTAATCATTTAAGCATTATGCCATGAAGACACATGCAGGAGTGGAGGTATAGCTCCACCATTCTTGATCTTGGTACTAGCTGGGGGTGGGTGATCAGCTTCACACTTCTGCCCCTTTACCCCCGGGGAAGGAACACCCGATGCAATTTAATCTAATGTGATAGTTTCTGCATGGGGAATACTATGTAACTGTATTGTGCTTCAAGGTGTGACATACTATATGAATGAAGAAACAATTTAAGGTAGAACTAAAACATACTTAAATACACACCCATTCTACTCTGCTGCTGAATTCATATTTTATATATATATATATATATATATTACAGGCTTAGTTAAACCAGGAGCAGACTTATCAGCAATTTTGAGTTC
>NW_019729211.1:146308-214697 GCF_002891405.2 Cryptotermes secundus | reverse complement strand
CAATAGCTGACGAAATAATAGGTCTAAATATAAATGAGACAACTGCAATAAATATTCTTCAAAATACAGAACGAGCCTATCCTAGGATTAAATTTGTAAATACATCAACCCAGGAGATTCGTAANCTATAAACGATTTTAAATTTAAATTGAGTTATGAGACCTGGGATGATATATTTAATGAAAATGATGTAAACAAAATGTTTAATAATTTCCATAATACGTTATTTAAGGATTTTTTATTCGTGCTTCTTAAAGAAGAAAATTATTGTAAACAAGAAAGAGAATAGTTGGATGACTAGAGGAATAAAAATTTCACTTAATCATAAGCGTGAGCTATATTTGAATATTAAATATAATAATGATCAGGCATTAAAAGATTTCTATAAACGTTATTGTAAAATTCTATCAAGAGTTATTAAGGAGGCTAAGAAATATCAATACAATAAAAAGATATTAACCTCCAGCAATAGGATCAAAACTATATGGAATATTGTTAAAACAGAAACAGGTAGAAAAACAAAAAAAGAAGGAATATCATTAATAAATCATAACGGTCTGCAAATAGATGATCAGCACATAATATCAAGTATTTTTAATAAATATTTTTCGTCAATAGCAGACGAAATAATAGGTCTAAATATAAATGAGACAACTGCCATAAATAGTCTTCAAAATACAGAACGAGCCTATCCTAGGATTAAATTTGTAAATACATCAACCCAGGAGATTCGTAAGATTATAAAATCATTAAAAACAAAAAATTCCCATGGGTACGATGAAATTTCAGTTAAAATTTTGAAATGGAGTTCCCCGTATATAGTCTCCCCACTAACTTATATATGTAATAAATGCCTTGAAAAAGGTATTTTTCCATCCAGATTAAAATACTCAAATGTGAAACCTATTTATAAATCAGGAGATAAACTAAATATAGCAAACTTCAGACCACTATCTTTGTTAATATCCTTTTCTAAAGTTGTTGAGAAAGTTATCTACTTAAGAATTCACCAACATGTGGTTCAAAATCAAATACTGGCAAAGGAGCAATATGGTTTCAGAAGTGAATCTTCTATTGATAAAGCAGCTTATAATTAACACATGATATATTAACTGCTTTTAATAATAAACAGATTGTGGGAGGTATCTTCTGTGATTTAAAGAAGGCCTTTGATGTACTAAATCATAAAATCCTGTTGAATAAACTTGAATACTATGGCATTGTAGGGAAATTCAATGTCCTGATCAAATCTTACCTTACAGAGAGATACCAGAGGGTGATAATTCAAAATAATTCTAGAAATAGTTACTCTGAATGGGAGATAGTCAAGCATGGATCTATCTTGGGCCCTGTATTTTTTCTTTTATTTATTAACGACCTGCCTTTGACGGTTTCTAAAAATAATACATTAGTGCTGTATGCTGATGATACTAGTATGATTGTAACTGGTTCTAATCCTGTACACTTTTTGATGGAGATAACTACNTTGATGACTTAAATAAGTGGTTTAGGAGTAATCTGATTTATTTAAATTTTGACAAAACACATCTTTTACAATTTCGGACTAAAACAGTCAGAAGCTTGATTTAAACATTACTTTTGCAGATAAGCATATCACTGATCTTACTAATATCAAGTTTCTAGGATTGATTATTGATGAAAAGTTGTCATGGAAGGGGCACATTGAACATGTTTTAAAAAAGTTAAGTTCCGCTTGTTATGCTATCAGGATTGTCACGCCCCTCATGACGGAGAATACTCTAAGAATGATATATTTTGCGTATGTTCATTCATTATTATCTTATGGTATTTTATTATGGGGTAATTCACCACATAGTCTTTGTGTTTTTAAGATGCAAAAACGAATACTCCGTATTATGACTAAGACTAGATGTAGAGACTCTTGTAGACAACCTTTTAAAAATTGGGAAATTTTACCATTTTATTCTCAATATATATTTTCTTTGATGATATTTGTTGTGAGAAATAAGCATCTTTATAAAACTAATCAAGAAATTCATGGTCTAAATACTAGGCACAATACTGACCTTCATTTTCCATCTGCTAGATTAACAATATATAATGAAGGGACATATGCTATTGGAATGAGGATATTTAACCATCTTCCTATAAATATAAAATCATTATCATATAAAATTGAAATGTTTAAACCAGCATTAAACAGATATCTTTGCTCGTGGTCATTTTATTCATTAGAGGAGTATTTTAATCAAAATAATTTGTAAATACTGATTGGATGTAAATGGGATTAACTGTATGTTATATTTTTTAATTATGTTTATCACTTAGTACTATGTGATGTTGTTTTATGATTAATGTTTAATGATTGTGACGTGTGAACTTGGAGTAGTAAGAAGTAAAAGGATGTATTTCTAACAGTGTATGAATCTATGTTGTTGTGATATGGCTTGATTTAATGTTACACCATGTATCTTTTTATGTTTTGTATGAGATTGTATAAATTTGACTAGCTCTATATCCTATGGGTGCTAAAGCCCCTGTACAGGATTTGTGGAGTTATTTAATAACAATAAACAATATAAAAATTATTCATGATCTTAAAGGTTTGTGTAGGTAGCATAAGTGGACAGCTCTGATGTATGTTTGGATCTATTGGAAGCACCTAAATACCTTACATGAATCCTCCTTATATCCATATTATTCTTTTTATGTGAAAGCTTCAGTGGTACTGCACACACGTTTTATAACTTATTCGACATCCTCCAGTCATTTTTTATCAACTCCAGACCCATGGAATGTAATATGTATGTGTGTAACTATCTATACTCCAACTTGTCCCACACCCTGCTCTCTAGGTTCAATTGGCTGTCAACATTTGAACTTTGTCATTAATGCATCAATATGACAGCTATGAGAGGTATAAGGAGTGGTAAAATATAAATGATACTTTGTCACTTTAATAGATGTTGTTAGCTCTTCTGTGAGTGTGTGTGTGTGGGGGGGGGGGCAATTAAATATGATAACTACATAAACCTACTACTGAAGTCAAGGTTTATTTCCTGTTGCTAAACCTAACACACTGTCTGAACAAACCCAACATCCTAACCTGTCACTGAACTTGAGTTTCATGTAAGGTTACTTGGCGTAAGAGAGGCCACTGCTTCCTTCTCATTTTCTTAAGTTAATACATACATATATCAACAGATGGCAGAGTTTTCACTATAGGCCAATTTCTTACACACAACTATCAATTAAAACCTCAAACTTTGATTATACTAAAAAAAATACAATCTCACAAATTCCAAAACTAGTATTACAAGATTCTGGATAACTTACTGAGGATCTCCGGGTCTGTCTATAGGAACCTTTACATCAGAATGTACAACACTGTCAGTACACTGTGATGTCCCATCTGAAACATTGCTGCCTTCAGCAGAAACCAACTGTAAAAACAAGAAATGTTAATAGAATTCCTTCATTTCGAATTTCATAATTAATACTATAATGAATCCCAGATACTGCCACACCCAATGAGCACAATTAGTATCTCTCCTGTACTTACCCATGAAACTACTCTTCCATTGAAACACGGTAAATGAGCATCATCATCAATAATCTCTTCTTTCACAACACTGAAAATTGACAACAGAGCAAATGTAAAGCATTAACGCAATTAATTGTTAATAGAGCTACAATTATTGCCCTGCTCAATTCGGCACCCTGATGTTTGATGTCTAATGTCAACAAACCATTTTGTGTTGGGTAAAGCATTATAATACGTCAAATTGTACAAACATTAACCTTCACTGGGATTTAATAAAATGAAATTGATCTACTTCACATCATACTATCATGACCGTAAGGTCGTGAAACCGCCTTCGCAAATAAACAGAAATGTTAAAGTACTTACCCAAAATCATCATCCATTGACTTAAAGAAGAACTTGTAGTTTGGTCGATTAAGAACATTCTTGAAATCTGCCAATGTAACGCGCTCGGGCGCAATAGTCAGTTTAACTAAATAAGGAGTTTCTTCATCATCTATATGATATATAATTTTTGTCTCTTCCATAGCAAAAAGGCCGAGTCAACAACTGAATCCCGTCATGAAGTCTTCAATATGGCAGCCATGAATCAATGAACAACTTAAAACAACAACAACAAAATGTTGACATAAATTTAGGAAATTAAACTTCGATCACGCTCACACATTGCTCGAGAATAAATCTCTCTGTAAATTTAGTAAGTAATGTGTCCATCTAAATATCTTTGTAATGTATGTCAACTGAATGTTCGTCAAAGTAACAATTAATTCGGATTTTGTAGTAGTGGAAAAAAAAAATGTACGCTCTTGATTGGTTAGTGTAAGTTGAGCGTAGTCAAGTATTAGTTGTAGAAAGATATCAAATACTATTTACTTTAATTTTAGATATAAATGGAAACATTCTGCTTATAAATCAGTAGTTAAAATCATATTAGGTCATAGTTAAGGTCAGTTTGTTATTTTATTTCAACTGGCTATTGTATACATTAATAATATTTTGTCACATGAAGTGTCTTTCCAATAAGATGTTTGATATTTAGCATTGGCATGAAATCATTAATTGGGCAACGGTAGTTTGTTGATACTCTTTGGTGGTGCCAGCTGACAAACAGCTGTCTGCGTTTACACGTGGCAAAGGTTAGTAATAAAAATACGTACGCATATATGCATTTTAATTTTTCTGCAAAAAAAATATATTTTATATGTTAAAACCGAGACTGCATTTTAAGATTTGAGGTTCATATGGCAGTGACTATGAAGTTTACTGCCTTCTGGTGTGTAACACCGTGATGTCTGGTAGATGCTAATCAACGTTTTGGAGGAACCTGCTGCCTCCATTCCCGAAGATGGGGGTAGAACAATTCAGCGAAACGTTGGTAACCGTTTACAAGACTATGCAGCGTCATATTCCAACAGTAAACATTCTAAACTGAAGAGTACCGTCTTCTGGGAAGTGTTGTCATGTAGTGTGGTTAAGGTTTACCCAGCGTTTCTGAGGAACATCCGGTCCCCTTGATCAGGGTCGAAGGTTTGCTGAGCAAGCAAACAAGCACATATCTTGGAGAGTTATGTAAACTCTTTGTGGATTATGACAATATAAAATTAAGTTAATATTACAGCCAGAAAGGCAATCTGTGGTAACATAGAGCCTTGTATTAAATCACCGTATTTTCCTCATATTTTTTACTTTAAACATAGCGTTTGCTGAACACAACACTTTACTGTTCACAGCTCAAGTAATGAATGGTTTGAAGGAAGGATGGTTCAGTGAGCTGAGCTCTTTATGGCCTGGAATAAGCCTCTCCTTGCAAGTGAATGAAGTTTTACATTCAGAAAAATCAGACTATCAGGACATTTTGGTACTGCAAACGTAAGAATATTGGTGAACATAATTATTAGGTGTAAATTATTTTAAAGTTAATGTATGACAGACCTTTGGCTGTTAGAATCTAACAAAGGGATTGATTTCACAGATATTATTTGTCAGTAGTTTTCAAATGAAATGAGTGAAGTCATTGCAAAGCCAACAGTTCCTTAACTGGTCAAGAAATTACTTGCCTCTTATGGAACCCAAATGTTCATCATCACATTCATAAGGGTCTCTCATTAGAACCTACCTCAGCCAGATAAATCTGAGTTCATATCCTCACACCACTCTTCTTTAAGATTATTGTTTTTATTTATGCCCAAGTCTGCCAAGCATTATGCCATGTTTACCAATCATAATTTTTTACTAACTTCCTGTCTCCTATACATTCTTTGTGCCCTGTCCACCTTATCCTACTTGATGTATCACCATAATATCTGATAAAAAGGTAAAATTGTGAAGCTCCCCATTATTTGTTTCTGTGCATCCCCTTATTACTTCCTCTTCCTTCAGCCCTGTCCCCAAACACTGTCAGTCTTTCATCTTCTGTGAAGATGGGAGACCACATTTCACATCCATATAAAAAGGGTAAAAAAATCATAAAGTATATCACAAAAACAGAAACAAGACATAATTTTTGCACATTAATAAGATATTTTAATTTATATAAGGAAACTTGTATGAAAATAATGACTCAACTGATCCCTGGACAGATCTCTGCATGCTCTTTGTAATGTATATTTCATCTTCACTGTTTGCATCCTGTTGTGTATCATGATTGGTGGTATTTGGCTGTCAACATACAATAAAAATAAACCATTCAAACTGCTCACATTGGTTTTATTTTATAGTTACTACATGTTTCAATCCACATTTGGGACCATCTTCAGGCAGGCTCATTAAATACATTTCTTGTTACTGAACTGTATATATTTCATAATGAGTGTATGAAAATATACGTATGCAAATATTCCTAAGATAAATGGTGATATTGTCCCTGTGCTTCATTAATTACTATGCCATAAAGACATATGGGGAGTGGAGGTATAGCTCCACCATTCTTGACTATGGCATTAGATGCGGGTGAGTGGTCAGCTTCACACCCTGCCCATCTTACAACGTAGGAAATTTCCCGAGTACCCGCTGGTTACAAGGTTTGGTGGGCCCCAGAGCTGGCCTGGATGCTGTGGAGAAGAGAGAAACCTTGCCCTTGCTGGAAATCAAACCTCGGTCATCCAGCCTGCAGCCCATTGCTGTACCAACTGAGCTATTCCAGCTTCTGGATACTTGTACCAACTCCATACTAACACAGCTGATTGCTCAGTAAGACATCACTGCATACTGTCACTGTGAAAGCTTAAAACCTCACAGTTAAATTCATAAGTGTTTAATTTTCTCACTTATCATACATGTTTCCCTTCAGAAAATTATTTTTTAAAACTTAAATATGTAAATTGTGATTGAATTTTCTTTATTGGGATTCAATTCATAACAGATGTGAATATTTCTAAAAGAAAACATTCCACACAAAGCAAATGAAACCCTTTAAATATCCACACTAAAACTAATGAAAAACAAAACCAAAATTGGAACCAAAGTGCTGTCATAAAAATTTATTATATTCATACCCTGCTAATTATAATGTTGCTGTAGAGAAGTTCTGCATTTTTCCTTGATTTTTGTGCTGATGCCACTGGTATTCTTATTCTACTTGAGAAAGAAACATTTGGTAGAAAATAATAAACAAGTTTAATTGAAGATTAAATTATGTTTTTCTTTATCTGAGTGTGCAAGACTATTTGTTGCAGAAAATCACATGGCCGAGCACTGATTTTGGATGGAATTATTCAGTGCACTGAGTCAGATGAGTTTGCCTATCAGGAAATGATCTCTTTCCTGCCTCTCTGTAGTCATCCCTCACCAAAGAAGGTAACTAAGACTGCCAGAATCTCCACTGAAACCAGATATATATTAGATAGTTACTACAGTGAAATCCCCAATAATGTTCCTGAGTTTAAAGTTCTTTTCCATTGATCTCCAAAGATACTTTAAATGTGAGCCTCCTGCATGGGTTGCCACCTTTCATACTCAGCTGTGGCAGTAATGTTGTAGACTAAAAGTTACTGGTACCCTTGCTGTATCTGTCTTCCCTGATTAAAATGTAATACTCCCACTCTAACCAGCTCTGATAGCATGGAGTGGAACTTTATAAGATGTGGATTTTCTATACTTCATTAAGCGTTACCATGTATGTTTACATTTTATTTAAATAAAAGTGAAAAAAGAATGTTAGGGATTAAGCTTGGCACAGTGAACTGACTGAAGATACCAGGTGCAGAAATTACTGGATCATGTGGCTTCAGAATGTAGACAAGTGTAGTTTGTAAGGCCAAAGTTTCAATGATTTTGTTGCTGTTGTCATTAGGTTCTCTGTACTGGACATAGAAGTTTGTGAGTTTTTATATGAATGGTATGCAGTATGGAATCACCCTAGGAAGTGTCAGAAAAAATACAGTGAAAGTTTTCCAAGCTTTGACTTCCACATAGAAACACTATTTGAAATCTTATTAGTAAAGTAAGAACAACTGGCACACTAACAGACAGGAAACCAAAATGTCAGTGTCAAACATTAACAAGAAAAGTTGGAAAATATTAGAGCTCTGTTTGAACATTTGCCTCATTAGCCTCTTACGGCCTTGTACTAGAAAATGGGAATATGATAAGGAGACCTTGAGAATCACAACCAGTTTATTGAAACTATGACATGTCCATATCATATTTGTCATTCTTTGCAGCCATGCGACCAGCAATGTCTATAATGGTGTCTTCAGTCAGTTTACTATGGTAAACTTGACGCTGAAGGAATATATTATCAGAAGAGACTTTGTTCTGTTTGAGTGAGCACATGAACAAAACAGACATTGGCCATCCCCAGAATAAAGTTCCACTTTATAATGTAAAAGTCTGTGTCGTTTTATCCTGAGTGCAAGGAGGATTGTAGATCCTGTGTTCTATTCAGGTGGCATTAATTCTAAGAGACATACTGTAATGGGCCAGTAATCTTCACCCTATGATACCACTAAACATTATGACTAAGCAGGCAAGGTTTCAGCTCATTTAAGGGCATCATAGTAGAAAACCTGTTCCCCAACATGGTCACAAGATGTCCTTTGTACCATAATGCTGATCTCACCTTCACAGAGTACATTGTTTTTACAGATATGTTCTGCCAACCAAGTAATGATGGTATAACAATTGCATTTCAACTACAGGATAGTCCATCCAAAAGTCTTTATCTTCAGGCATAACCTTCACCAGTAGACCAGTAGTCTGTTACAGAATAGGATGTGTTTATATCCCTGTCTCAGTCAATATGACATTCAATTAAAAGGAGGTGTCATAGGGTTTAATTCTAGCAATGGTTTACATCATTGGAGGCATCTGTTTACATACAACATTACAAAATACAGTGAATTTGTACCCATGTTCATAGTAGAAGTTCAAATATGCCTCTCTCTGGCCAAGTATAAGCACAAAAATAAGAATTAACACATTACATCTCAAACCAGTGAAGGCATAAAGCATTGAAATTTCCCATTAATAATGCTTTTAGAACATGAAAACCTTTTAATTTGAGAACCATACTTTGACATCATTTTAAAGAGCACATGCACTGCAACTGCATTGTTGAAATAAACTCTAGAATTCTTAGAAAAATTTCTCTATAAAATTAAATTTTTTATAATTCAAATTAATGGAAATGTGTAACATATCTTGCATATTATATGCTGTTATACACAAATATTATATTTTTATGACTCTCTGTTGGGGGCATGCGGTAATGTTCCTCAGTTTAAAGTTCTTTTCCATTGATCTCCAAAGATACTTTAAATGCGAGGTTGAGGCACAATGCTACAAGCCGGAAGGTCATGGGTTCAAGTCCTGATGAGGTCATTGAATTTTTTTCAATTAACCTAATCCTTCTGGCCGCACTATGGCCCTGGGGTCGACTCAGCCTCCAACAGAAATAAGTACCAGGAATTAATTAAATAATTTTCCTGAAAAGTAAAGCACAGTCGGCGGGTAAGGCTGACAACCTTACCGCCAACTTTGAGCTGATTGTCTAGATAATGTGGGACCCTCAATGTGTCTCAACCCTATGGGCCTTCACAGCCTGTTACAGGGATAGCTTTACTTTTTTTTTATATGACTGTTACAGTCTTCCTAGAACTATGGAGTTGTGTTGCCAGATTTTCAATTTCAAAACAAGGTGACATATCACTGCTTGGCAGGGGGACTAACTCTCTGCTGGTAGAATTGTAGAGATTTATCAGTAATGATATCAGAGTCCACCAATGGCTGAATGAGCACAATCCAGTTCACATACTTGCAATGTAATACAGGAAGAGTTGGTTTAATATTGTCATCTCATCCTTTCAGTATTTCAATGGACAGCCTCTCCAGAGATTCCAGCCACAAAATTCTGCATGCATTTCTTGCTTCCTCCTTTCAGGCTATCTGATACTGCAACAATAGTGTCATGATATAATGAAGTATAGATTTAGTTCCCATATGAATTAATTTATGTTCAGGTGCTGATAGTAGGTGGTGGTGATGGAGGAGTGGCACGGGAGGTGGCTAAGCATCCTGATGTGGAAAGTATTGTGCAAGTAGAGATTGATTCTCATGTCCTTGATGTATCTAAGAAGTTTCTACCGTTTATGGGTGCGGGACTCACCAATCCCAAGCTTACTCTTCATGTTGGTGATGGATTTCGGTTCATGGCACAACATCGACACGAGTTTGATGTCATTATCACAGATTCATCTGATCCTGTAGGTATGTATATAATTTATCACGTACTTGAGTGTGTGTGTGTGTGTGTTGCACGCAGTAAAACCTGTATTTCATGAAGCTCTTCCTAACAATGAATTCTAGCCTGTGGTCCAGTTGGAGTAGGTGGTCTGATGTGTCTGTTCCTGAAGCGAAGTTGTTTTAAGTTCTAATTATATGTGTGGGCTTAATCCCATTACTCAACATGAAAGACTACTGGTCTAGTGAGAGGAAGACACAGATACAACTTTTGGAGATGTAATGCCCAGAGATCACTTTTTACAGATAACTAGGATGATGAATGTGGGGAAATGATACCACAAAAGTAATCAGGCCATCACAAGAACAGAGAAAGTATATGATGTGACAGAACAAATAGAGAAACAGGTTCAGAAACTTTTTTTACCAGGTAAAAACATTGCTATAGATGAATCAACAGTTGGGTTAAAGTACAAAATATTTTTCAAAATTTATAATAAAAAACCAACAAAGTGAGGCATCAGATTATTTGTATTAGCTGAAAGTGACACTGGTTATGTTCACAGTATAATTCCAAACTACGGAAAACTTACAGGTGATGAGTGTAACTTGCCATACTCTGAAAAACCGTTAAAGAATAATTCTTTCCTTGATGGGCAGACTAGAACTCAGTGTGTCTCATATTGAAGACTAAAACCTGTTCACTGATTAATATTTTAACAGTGTTGAGTTGGTCCAACAACTTGACCAACTTTTGGGCAAAACTTGTCACCTAGTGGCTTGGTACACATTTAAAAGCCCATGACATCCTGGCTGTGGAAATTTTTCATAATGCGCAGACCAGAAACGGTTAATACAGATACATACACACAAATGTTTGAACCCAAGAGATTCCTACTCTACAAAGACATAAAACTGAAGGTTATAAAGTTAGCATGTAAGGTCGGTAGACAGCACAGGGAGTAATGATAATTGACAGCTTCAGCCACGTGAAGTCAGAAACTAAGTTGCATTTTTGCTGTGTTTCAGGACCAGCTGTGTGTCTGTTCCAGCAGAGTTATTTTGAGTCCATGCGTGAAGCTCTGAAACCTGGCGGAATTGTTTGCTCTCAGGCTGGAACAGTGTGGGCTAACATAGATATTGTAGCACAGACATTTCAGCACTGTCATCAGACATTCAGGAAAGCATCATTTGCCTATGCTGCTGTTCCAACATATCCCACAGGACAGATTGGATTTGTGCTTGGAAGTCTCAGTCCGGTAAGGATTTTAACATGACTGGAACTCACACTTGCATATTGCAAAGTATTATTTAATGGGAAATCCTCTCTATAATAGTGAGGTTTTTATAGGCTATCATTTTTTATGCCACTTGAAATGTGTATTCAAATTAAGACAAACCAAAGTCACATGGGTTTTTTTAAGGGGAGGATAAGAACATACCAGTAACAGAATCTTAAAAAGATTGTCATACTTCAATTTTGTAAAGATCTTAACAAGATGTGGGTCCAACTTGTCAAGAGTTCTGTCTATTATTAGTACTCAACATGTAAGATTTAATAAGACATTCATTATAAACTGTTAAAACAAATTAACTGCAGATATTCTGACTCAAAAACAGTTCACTTAAATAGACACAGAACAGATAATTGAATGATTATATCACTGGCAACAACTAACACTTTTTATCCTTTTTACTGTAATCAAAAAACAAAATTCTCAATCTCTCCACTTCATTGCCACGACTGAATGTAATGTTTATTGTAACGTAGTGGATAATTACTGATAAGGACAACCCTTTTCAGTTAGTATACAAACAAAATTTGGAACAGTCCATAACTGCATATTATGCTGATGGTTTTGATACCAGGCAATATTACAATTATGACATTCATTAACACCTGTCATACAACATTCTTTGAAACATGACAGAAAAAACGATTCACTAGTACTTAAAATTCTATAGTGTGGATAAATTACCTCATGTTCGTATTCTTCTCTTAGAAATTATTGTATGAATATCAAAATATTATGTAATGTGGAATTTTGTGATTTGTGTAGGTGATCTTATACTGTTAGGGTAGTGAACTTAGCCTGACTACCAGCACTTGAAAATGTTTAGAAACTGCACTGAAGTCTCCATTCTGTCTGCTTAACCTTGTAACTGAACCTGTCGACATCTCTTCAGCAGTGTATTTTCTTTCAGACAGTTCGTACTAGAATATTTTAGAATTCATAGTTAAAAATATATAGATATTTTGCAATGTACATACCATCACTCATTAAAACACCCCAGTTAAACTCCATCCACCAGCACTGTGCTACAAGGCATTTAAATCCCCCCTTCCTGTACAATAAAGTTTAACTGTATTATATCACGAGTTATCATACAAAGTCTGGTATAAACTTGCTATCAGGTGTAGTACAAGAAGTACAGTAGTATAATAGGCTATTTTTTAATTATGCTGCTGGAATCCCAGGGTATGCCGTCCAAGTTGAAAAAGATACATGTACAAAAATCTTTCCTTTAACCCTTCAGCGCGGTTTGCCGTACACGGTATGCCAAGCTGTAAGCTTAATTTCGAAGGCCCATAAATATGGAACAAACCATGCGAGCATGATGATTGCATTGGGCTGTTGTGAAAAGCATGTGCTCTCTGTTCGTATAAACATAACATTCAATTTCCTGCAGCTCTGCCAGTCAGTGTAAAAATAAACGCGTGACCTCACAGTGGTATCAGTGAGTGACTATGATATCAACATACCACAAAGATGATATGCAAAGCAAACAAACAAGAAACAAAGCTGGTGGCTGTTTGTGATTACAACAGAAACATGCTAGGAGTGGATCTGAAGGATCAAATGCTACAGCCCTACTTGCTTGAACAAAAGAAGAGTACTAAGTGGTATCAGAAGTTATTCAAGAGGCTACTCAATGCAGCAATACATAACGCAATGGTCATATATCAGTGTCTCCCGAATAACAAAACCATGGACACACTAAAGTTCAGACTTTCACTAGCATAAGATCTCGTGGAAAAACACGGTTTTGGTGTTCCTCATCCTGTATATGGCCGTCCGTCAGTTGAGCCGCCGCCTAAAGGACTCACAGAATGACATTTCCTGGAGCATATTCCGGCTACAGGAAAAAAGATGTGTGGTGTGTGCAAAACATGGTAAAAGGAAAGAATCTATTTATTGGTGTAGTGAATGTGAGGCAGGGTTGTGTTTAGATGGATGGAAGAAATACAATACAAAACTCAACTTCTAATCCACTTGCTTCCATCACTCAGATACAGGGCGCTCATATTATAAGGTAAGATTATAAAACCATCTTTTAAGATGATTTCAATGAAAAATTCATAATTATATCTCATATAGTTCAACAGTTATGATACATAATATAATTTAGAGCAAAATTTAAATGGGCAATTAAAAAATACTACTGCAGGAGGCCCCACAACAGCGATATTTAAATGCCCGCGCTGAAGGGTTAAAACAAAATGATTAAGACCAGTCAAGAAACCAGAATGTAGATTTAGACAGTAGTTTATTTGTATGTTGCTTTAAAACTAGACAAGGCAGATGAGGATCTTAATTGCATCATGTGTCATGGAATAACTTCAGTTCAAGTCAGCTAGGAAAACATTTTGACAGTTGTATTCACAGAAAACACCTTCACAATTTTCTGAGCAAAAAACAAATACAAGAACCTTGTATGTAATCTGAGAAGTTGGATTATCTCATGTTTCATGATCCTCTGTCCATGGTGTCACCTCATAATCACTCTCAATTTCTGAGTGGGCTTTTATTGCACGATTTTCGCCATCAGATATTTTAAATGTCTTTTTCATTTCCCCCTCTGCATACTATATTACTAGCTATTTTAACCCTGATTATTAATCCTAATAATAAGATTTATACATTATTAAATTCATTGCATATGATCTTTATTTTTTTATTTCACAGGAAACCAATTTTAAGGAACCACTACGGATATTCTCAGAGACAGAATTAGATTCATTTAATATGAATTACTACTCTGCTGAAGTGCACAGAGCTGCATTTATCCTGCCTCGATTTGCCAGAAAGGCTCTTGATGAGATTGTCAGTAATGTTACCGATGAGGCGAACACTGGTGACCGCTAAGCAATTACAGTATTAATATTCTGTGGGGAATATATATATCTGTCTTTTCATACTGTGAACAATTCTGTAATCCTTATGCAGAGAAGGAGTACCCTGACAATAATTTAGTGCAGGCATGTCCAACTTCAAACAGGTTGTGATCGACTTTTTAGTGTCAGAACTGCCAGTGATCTACCACCCCTTCCTATCGTCGTACCTTGCTTTAAGCAAAAATATTGGTAAAAATAACATGTCACATGATGTTTGTTGTAAAAGCAACATACATTGAAAGTACAGACTTACCTTGTTCGTTAAGAACAGAAAAACAGGAATGACTAATACATATTTTCCCTTCAAAATCTGAATATAATCATATTATAATACAAGTGAATTTACATGCTTTTCACGTATAATTTCCTTATAGGCCTGATCGACCAAAAATTGTCCTGCTATTGACTGGTCGATCACGATCAACACGTTGGACATGCCTGATTTAGTGCAATCCGAACTCTTTTCACAACCAGAATGATTGATTGGTTTAGTTTCCTCAGCTACTGAGTTGGACCAGACTGAATATGTAAACTGTCCATTCCTTAATAGAGTCGGGCAAAAATATCTTTTAAATTTTATTTCATGTCATTCTGTAGCTTGAATTTATTGTAGCTTGTAATTTTGTAACACGTATGGATGATAACTTTACAGGTTAAAGCCTTCCAGATGCTGTGGTCAATTTTTAATGTTGTTAAGCAGTGAGAAAAACATATTATTGTTATTGAATTTGAAGTATCTCTCTTAAATGAGAAGCACTGATTTAATAAAAATACCATGACAAAGAATATGGTATACTATAATTTTTACATAAACCAGAGTGTTTAGTTATTATAGTGGGGGAGCAGGTATGAAGGCAGGTTGAGATTCCATCACAGAGACAGATGAATGTTGCAGTATTTCAGCACTTGCTTCACTCAGAAACAACTCGTTCATTTAACCATGACAAAGACTGTATTATATAGCTCACTCACTCACTCATGGAGCTGAGCCCTTCTTGAAAGCCGCCAACTGTGCAGCTACTCAAGAACTTCTCAGCATTTTGTGGAACCCAAAGGTTCATTACCATGTTCAGAAGAGCCCTCCACTGGTCCCTATCCTGAGCCAGATCCATTCCATCCTATCTCTCTAAGATCTGCTTTAATTTTGTTCACCCCCCTATGCCTTGGTCTTCCTAGTGGTCTCTTTCCTTCTGGTTTTCCCACCAATATTCTATATGCATTCCTCTTCTCCATTTGTGCTACATGCCCTGCCTATCTCATCCTCCTTTACTTGATCATTCTAATTATACTTGGAGAAGAGTACAATTTATGAAAATATATAGCTCATTGCTAAAAAAATTTTTATAAACATTTTCAATACTACAAGTATCTGAGCATTCATTCTGTATCATAAACTACTGGAGTACTTTGGGTTTCCTAGTGAGAGAATCACCTGTAGTACATTGGATAGCTATGTCAGATAACTGCGCCATCATTTTAATAGCATCATGGATGACTAAACACCATAAGCACCAAAGCTACTGTCATTTTAGTGAAGGCCGCTAAGTATGAATTCATTCATTAAAAACTGCCAAAATCACTTTCAGAAGTGCTGTTTCAAAAGGACAACAAAAACTTGAATGAGTCACTGTTTTAGGCTGACAATGATCCTTACTGGTGGAATGAGTTATAATTTTATGATCTGATTTCCTTGCAGTGCTTTTATGCTTTGTTATATAAGGCAGTTACAAATAAAACATGAAATCCAAACCAACCAGACTAGAAACATGGGACTGGGACCACTGTCTCTCTGAAATTATATTCTACATAAACAAGATTTTTTTTATCTGGATTACAGATGTACTAATGTTTTAAGCTAAGAAACAAACTAGGTTGCCTTTGTGAAAAGTATATGTTTATGCAAGACAAAATTATAATAGCTGTAAAACAAAGACCACTAGTGGTACTAGAAACATGGCGTTTGCTCTTGCATAATCACAAAATATCTGCTGAATCACTGACAGTGTGTCTCGTCACACAATATTTTTGTTCCCTTATAGCAGCCCATTAGACATTGGCAATATTCCACTGCTAGCTCATTACAAATACCCCTGAAACACTGAACTGATATAAATCCTGGAATACTGCATTCTAGCAGCACCTCTTACTGAAAGATGCTGACTGAAAAGAACAGCAAGAGAGGGAACACATGACATCCCTTGCCGTGGTGCATTCTTTGCAACCTGTCATTTTATATGCTTCAAACTCTAGGATTATTATAAGAAATACTCAGATGGTGCTAATGTTTATGCAACTGCTCCAAAATCAGCTAACATAGCTTATTTCCGTTGTAACAGAACTACTCAATTATCATGTAAGATCTAAGAGTACACAGTCGATATTTCTCCAGATATGATCTGATCAGAAAATTGTTGACAGTACTGTATTTATGTGCCCATAGGTCATGCTTTATATTCCTTATATCTAGTTTGAAAGTAGGCATGCAATTTATACAGAGGTTTGGCTATTCTTATTTATGAAACTCCGTAAGAACATGGCATATGCCCATTTCCAGTGCAATTTATATACAGTAGAACTTGGTTATAACGTCATCAAAGGGACCTAAAAATAGTGTCGTTATAAACGAATGTCGTTGTAACCGAAATGGGCACTTCCACAGTAGCCTTATGTTAGTCACGTAAAAATCTACCAAAAACCGAGTTAAAATGTTGCATTTTTTAGTGAAATACGTAGTTAAGTACAGACTAACGTAACATTAACGTGGAATTGCCCAAATGTGTAATATCAAAGACATATTACAGCGCTTTTCACTGACAATACACACAATATTTCACGAATAACTTTAACTTTCTCTTCAATGCTTAAAACTTTCCTTTTCATTGCCATGTTTTCGCTACTGCACTTCTCTGGGTTTAGGCAGGAACACTATAGGGTAAGTAGACAATGTGAGGCCCTGTTAGACGAGATTATAGGAAAGGAATGCAGTTAACAACCTGCCGCGTCCTCTTGCACTATTCACGCAGTCCCACCCCACACCCTTGTTTTCGCATAAAACCCACGCTCCTCTTGCAGCGCGCGGTCGTATTCTTCCAGGACAGTCACGTCAGCAAGTAGAGAAAGTGAGGGCAGGCAGACACATCGAACTTTCCCACGATATCAGAGAAATTCAGGAATGAAAATGACGTTACATACAAGGTTAATGCATTTGTGCATGTTGTACTAAGCAAGGTATAAAAACAGTTGCTTTATGAGGAATTAGTTCGTACCATTGAATATTTGATGCAATAGACAAAGTGTCGCAGAAACCGATGTTGCTATAACCAAGTTTTACTGTCTATATAAAGCCCATTAGTTCATAGGACTGTGGTACACAGCATTATGCAACACAGATGTATGATGTAGCATACTATAATGAATGCACTAAGAAATACAAAAAATAAATTTCATTTCAGATTAATTCCAGATAAAATTCAAGGATATTTATACAAAAGGTTTGTTTCCTGTTTCAAGGTACATGTATCTGGATGCTGCACCACCTGGGTCCTTAAGGGTTGGGGGGGGGGAGCAGCACACCATTTAATGTCTCAATGTATAAAAAGTAGTTTGCTGAATTTAAGATTTGTTTTAATTTAGAATGATATAAAAAGCACTTTGGTGGATAACTAATTTGTTTCTTTCTATGCCATAAAAAGCTCTTTCAGAATCTGCAGAGAAATTTCTTAGGTTACAAGAAGTTCACAGAGGGCATTGCCTCACAGGCCCTAGTCTTAGTGCATTTTTTTATCAAAGTCCCTTCCACTTACTTGTGGTGCTCAATGGACACTATGCATGCCTTTGCACATCTGTTCTACTGCAGCTTGTGCCGGGTAGTCTGGGTTCATTGCTTCACAGAATTCTGTGTGTATTCACAACTCCCGTTTATTCTGAACATCCATTACTGTCCCTCCAGCTGCAGATAATTGATAGTTTGGCTACACTACAAAGAAAGAACTTGCTGGCATTTTAGGTTTCATGTGCATTTTGTCTGTACGAGTATAAGACTAAATAAGGTTTTGTAACTGTGTATTACACACACACATACACACATGGAGGATTTTTACTCGCTTGATGCGTTCACAGCAACCAATGCACTACCTTCTGCAAGGCACATACAAATTTTGCCGATGAATCAGCTGATCTTTGGAATGAAGGGAAATAATTAACTTGTAGACCACTTCACAGCAAGCAGTGTGGTTCATGTGTGGGAGTTTAAGATTTGTCAGCAGTAGGCAGCAATTATCAGCTCCATTAGCCACTTGTTCTCAGTTTTGCTTAGTAAGCAGTGTGGCATGACATGGTGTGGTATACTTTAGAGCAACGTGTATTTCTGTATGACAGCTATGTGAAATATGGATCTCCTAGAAAGTGTTGGCGAAAATTTTGATATAAATTTCATGATGAAATAATTCCCAGGAAACAAAAACAATTCACAGTTTGGTGAATAAACTTAGAACAGGACTCTTAACAGACAAGAAATAAAAACATAAGCACTGAGTGCTTATTGAGAAGTTTCATGACAGAGGCCAGACTGTACACCTAGAAAATCACTGAAATGTCAAAATATAGTATAGGAATGGCAACACAACTACTGAAGCCATCCAGTGAAAGTTGGTGTGCTATAAGTGCAAGAAGGTACAACATTCCTGTGTTTTTTAATGAAACAGTCAACTTCAGAAAAATATCTACATATAGAGAGGATGGCATTTTCAACACCTCCTGTGATTTTTTAATTCTAACTATTTCATTCCAAATGGTATCAACCACCAGGCATGCTCACTCATCAGCAAAATTCGCATGCGCCTCACAGCTGACCATCCTTCGGTCACTATGAAGCACAGAGCTGTGAACTTAACAAATGAGTAAAAATCCTCCATATATATATATATATATATTTTGTGACATGTTGCGCAATGGAGGACAACCCCTCCCTACCCAGCAGTGACGTGGCGGGTGAGTCAGCGCTCTGCCCCCCCCTCCACACTGTGACATGGCATGCAGCGCCGCTGTCGACACAGCATCACGCAACAGCGGTACTCATTACGTAACAGGCAAACACTGCGTCTCTATAAGGGAACTACACGGCTGCCGAAGGCAGTTAAAGTGTATCAGCGGCCGAAGACAGTTCTCCGGTCAGCAGTGAACGGGTTAAAGTGTACCAGCCACCGAAGACAGTTCTCAAGTCAGCAGTGAACGAGTTAGTGTGTGATCAGGAGTGACACAGTTGGAATATATCAGCCGTCGTGGAAAGAAGAACCGGACGTGTGTGTAAATGTGTAATAGGGAGTGTGTAATACAGGGACATTTACATAGCTCCCGTTCTGTGAATACATATAGAACACTGAAGATAAAGTGAACAGATTATTGCGAATAGGGTTATAAAGTGTGAAACCCCATAACTATGTTATAATTAATTGTAGCCGAGACTTGTAGGTTGTTAAATAAACCAATTAACAATCCGAACAGCGTCTTCAGTCGCTAAACACGTTACATTTGGTGTCAGAAGTGGGATTGGACTTACACACATGACCAATAAGATTTGAACTGAAGACACGCTACAATTGCCATCAGAAGTGCTTTATGAACTTACACACCTGACCGTCAGAAGTGCTTTACGAACTTATTCACGCGACGAGTAGAACGACTTATTGTGCGCCTACTGCTGCCCTACAAATGGAAAAATGGAACATGTTTTGGAGCTCTTGAAGTCCATACAAGACAAAATCAGAGCTGGCCAAGAAAAAGCAGATACCTACCGAGTGCAGATGCAAGAAATGTTCCGAACCTATCAAGAAGAGATGAAGGCCGATAGGAAGGCCAAGAAGGAGAAAAATCCAAGAGAAAAAGCGGATGTAGTTGACCAACAGTCGATTCCTAACGAAGACCATGAGACGTTGGCTTTCCAAGAGACGGAGGCACATCTAGTAGAAGAAAAGCTGGCCCCAGTGGACACGAAACCTGCGGCGGCACAACAAGAAGAGGTCCCCATAGTAATACCGGTCAGAGTGACAATGGCCTGCTGAGAAATGGAGGCACGTCCAGAAGATGAAAAGCTGGCCTCAGTGGACATGAAACCTGAGGCAGCCGACAAATGAGAGGTAGCCGTACAAGACGCCGAAGTAATGCCAGTCGGAGAACCGAAGAAGAAAAGGTGTAGCAACCGAAAGAAGCAGAATATGAAGAATTCGACATGGGAAAACTGTGGACCCCGGATGAAGTTGGCTGCCCCCTGCAGGAAGGTGTCCCACCGTGCAACAGTGGCATGGCTCAGGAGAAACATCTTCAGGAAATGTTGGACCCAAGGAGATTATGAATCCCGGATGAAGTTGGCTGCCACCTGCAGGAAGATACCTCGTCACGCGACAGTGGCACAATGAAGAAATACCTTCAAGAAGGAAACTCCCCAGGGAACCTTTGGATGCCGGAGAAAGGACTTGGCGCCAAGGTCTCGTGCCAGCAAGTGGCGGGAAGGCCATGAGGAACAACAACGTCAGCAAGTTCAAACCGCACTTCAGGTGCTGTTACGTCAATATAAGAAACTTCTGAAGAAATTAAGGATCAAGAATTAGAACTTCTGGAGGGGGCCTCCCTCCAAAGCTGAAAAAATAATGGATTGAGGAGGAACCGGTAACGTAGAAGTACCGGCCTACTGAGGAAGAGTGCATGTGCGACGAATGAATGTGATACAATGGGATCTTCTAGGTGAGCTGGTCTTAAGAGGGGAGCGGTTGTAACGGCCGGATAATAGTCAATGTGAGGAGTAGCTGAAACAGGAGACACAGAAAGCACAGCCTCCAAAGAAAAGGAACGGGGGTGCACCGTTAGGCTATTCGGGACAAACAGCCTTAAGGAGGGAGCAGTGTGACATGTTGCGCAATGGAGGACAACCCCTCCCTACCCAGCAGTGACGTGGCAGCTCAGGCCACACAGTGACGTGGTGGGTGAGTCAGCGCTCCATCCCCCCCCTCCACACTGTGACATGGCACACAGCGCTGCTGTCAACATGGCGTCAGCAAACAGTGGTACTCATTACGTAACAGGCAAACACTGCATCTATATAAGGGAACTACACGGCCGCCGAAGGCAGTTCTCCAGTCAGCAGTGAACGAGTTAAAGTGTACCAGCCGCCGAAGACAGTTCTCAAGTCAGCAGTGAACGAGTTAGTGTGTGATCAGGAGTGACACAGTTGGAGTATAGCAGCAGTCGCGGAAAGAAGAACCAGACGTGCGTGTAATTGTGTAATAGGGAGTGTGTGATACAGGGACACTTACATAGCTCCCGTACTGTGAATACGTATAGAACACTGAAGATAGAGTGAACAGATTATTGCGAATAGGGTTATAAAGTGTGAAACCCCACAGCAGTGTGAACAGATTATTGCGAATACGGTTATAAAGTGTGAAACGCCGCAAATGTGTTATAATTAATTGTAGCCGAGACTTGCAGGTTTGTTAAATAAACCAATTAACAATCCGAACGGCGTCTTCAGTCACTAAGCACGTTACATTTGGTATCAGAAGTGGGATTGGACTTACACACATGACCAACAAGATTCAAACTCAAGACACGCTAATATCTGAATTGTGCCATATTTTTTAAGGATTGTTAGCTATTTTTGTTATGATTTTGCTCTGCATTTTGGTGATGCGACAGCAACATATACTTAGTTTTCTCTGTTTACTTCTGGACCAACCTCCTTACTAGTGTCAGTTACTTTTTCCATGTTTTTCTCTATGGTATCTGTGTTATCACCCAGTAGATTTACATCATCAGCATAGCCCAGCAGCTGATGTGTCCTGTTTGTTTCAGTTCCACCAGGTTTTCCTTGACCTTCCTAATGGCATATATAGAATATGCCATTAGGAAGGTTTTCCTGGACCTTCCTAATGTCCAGGAAAACAAAAATAGCTAACAATCCTTAAAAAATATGGCACAATTCAGATATTTGGGAACAACAATAACAAATCCAAAACTTGATTCAAGAGGAAATTAAGAGGAGATTTCATTTGGGTAATGCTTTTCAGTCCAAAACCTTTTGTCTTCTCATCTGCTGTCTAAACATACAAAAATTAGAATATACAAAACCATAATTTGGCCTGTGGCTCTGTATGGGTGTGAAACTTGGGTCTCTGATATTAAGGGAGAAACATAGACTGAGGGTGTTTGAGAACAGGGTGTTGAGGAGAATATTTGGACTGAAGAGAGGTGAAGTGACAGGAGGAGGATGGAGAAAACTGCACAATGAGGAGCTTCATAATTTGTATTCCTTGCCAAACAATTAGAATGATCAAGTGAAGGAGGATGAGATGGGCAGGGCATGTAACACAAATCGGGGAGAAGAGGAATGCATATAGGATATTGATGGGCGAGCCAGAAGGAAAGAGACCACTAAGAAGGCCAAGATATAGGTGGGTGGACAGTGTTAGAATAGATCTTAGAGAGATAGGATGGAGTGGTATAAACTGGATCAATATGGCTCAGGATAGGGACCAGTGAAGGGCTCTTGTGAACATGGTAATGAACTTTCAGGTTCCATAAAATGCTGGGAAGTTCTTGAGTAGCTGCAGAATTGGCAGCTTCTCAAGAATGGCTCAGCTCCATGAAGTTAGGGAAAGAGAGAGAGAGCAATTATTATGAGTGACAAGTATGTAATATTAATATGGCTGAAAGTTTATTAGAAATTAAAATCTACAACAGAAAATGGAAGAGAAGTTAATGTGCTTTCATGAAATATGCAATGTCTCAAGAGGAGGCTAGAGATGAAAACGCATGACTATTCTGAGTTGGCAGCAATGTTAAGGGTGATATATGAGCAGAAAATAACGAAATTGTAGTGCTGGTACTAAACTGCTACCCACATATGAAAAGAAGTTGATAAAGAAGTGTCAGACTTAATTTAAAGACAACTGTGAAGTGATTCAGTGTCATTTAAATCTCTGTCACTGATTATGAAAGAACCAAGAAGAAAGATGTGAGAAATGTAGCCAGTCCAACCAATATGTGACAGACACTAAATTTTTAGCCTAGTGAGCATCCCCACTGAAGCATTTAGTAGTGATGATCTCTCCATCTGTCGGTACAAACAACCCATGGGTGATACCAAGGGAAGATGGTGTTTATACCAAGAGAAGTATGGTTCTCAGGCACACGTCATAGGGGGCAGTTTGCAACCCATTGTTCAAATTGTTGTCAAAACAACATAAGCCTAAAGTTGGGAAAAAAACATGGTACCACATAACATAAAATGTAAATTTTTGAAATATGAACAGCTTTCCCACTCCCTTTAAATATGGGTGGGGGTAAATTTCGTTTGGTCCTGACTCCATCTGCTCAGATGGTCATAAGCTGCCACTGTGGACCACATAGATGTGTCTCTCTCTAAAGCATTTTTTCAGTGTTTCTTGACAACTGTATGAAATATAATGTATAAAGTGACTCATCTCCAGGTTGCATATTCACATATGGACATAGAAATTTGTGTTTCCAGGTGCTTATATCCACTATGAGAAGACACTAAATTCATGTTCTTAGAGCAGTGAACGTAACTGTAATAAAACTAGTTGCCAGTGTGGGTTCTATCATATGTAAATACTTCTGGCACTGATAGCAAAAGGAAATGTTTACAGGCAAGAACACCATTAAACATCATGTTTACAAGTTTAACCTCTGGATCATGACAACTTGGCAGAAGATTTAATATTTATTTATAGCTTTCCTTGCCTTGGTAACATCCTGATTGGATCCTAGTAACTGGAATGGTTAAGAGCTGAAATTACCATTACTGTCTCAACATTAAATAATACATACTTTACATATATTACAAACTATATTTAGTGGAAAGATGTAGAATAAACAGGTCATGCTTAATTCAGAAACAAATAACAATTTTGGATTATTTGGAATCTGCTGTTAAAAAACATGAAAGTAAATCAGAGTTAAAACAAAAGCATGCCTTCACATCCTGTGCTATTTAGTTCATAGTTCATGATAATTTCTTGCCCTGGCCATCATAACCAACTCTGGTACTAGAACCTGAAGGGTCAGCACTGTTAATATCCAAGCCTCCCATTGGACATAATATGTAGTGAACCAGTTCATTCATCTCCTGTCCTCATTCTGTGAGATTAATATCAGTGTTATCTTTCACTCTCTGTGTGGAGGCTGTGTTTCACACCCATACAGAACATCTGATAAAATTGTAGTTTTACATATCATCATCATGGAATGGACGCAGGAAAAGTTCTTAAATTGAATAGTGAGGAACTCCAGAACATATTTTCATATCATAACATCATCTCTGTTGTTGCTTCCACATATTTTAAATGTTTTCTGATGATTCATTACATATCTCTTAATCTGGATAAAAATGAGTGTGACAAGACTTTTTTCAGTCTTACCCATCTGACTATCTTCCTTGAGAAGAAAACTGTGGATATTTGTTCCTGAAAACAGACCTAAGTTCCAGTCTGCTTTCTTGTTTGCCACACATCCATCAATAAGAGCACAGATTCCCCATGACCTTGCAACCTGAAACAACATGAGTGACAGACTGCTGTTTAATTGCTTCACCTTCAAGAAGGAAAAAGCAAAGTTCTTCAGACAGTCAGCAAACCAAAATCACCGAGGTAGAAAGGAAAGATCAGCTGTCTGGGTAGTACTTTAAAATTGGCCATAGATTCTCTTCTCCCATGCAAAGTTCCAAGATTAATGAACTGGTATCAATAATCCCATTATCTGCTCAGCTCTGTGGGTTTCAGTACTGTCTCTTTCATGACTCTAAGAACTATGAAGCACACAAAATGAGAGCTCACAATTAACTAAATTTCATTGTACATTATTAAGATACACACAAATATGAAGAATTATTGCAAAATAAGTTTATTTGGATTTGATTTCCATATAAGTTTACAAGGATAAATTACAATGTTACCATCAATATAACTTTCAAATTAATCAAAATCCATACTTCCAGTTTCCTTTTAACTTTCACCTGGGGTGAGCACAATGTAGAAGTCATATGAGACGTTTTAAACAAAAGAATTATTTTGGAGGAATTTGCAGCAAAACCAAATGTATTCACAATTTTTCATTATATGACTGTTCATGTAGTAAAATGGTTGTAGCAGTTGCTGTCTTAACTTATGGTTGTGGGTTTGCTGAGAAGTATCAATAAATGAAGGAATTGCTTGATAAATCATTTCAAGTATGTAATTCATTAAGTGGTAGTCGTACAAATAAAAGGAGGGTTAAATTTAGCAGGAAAGTTAAATTGTCAGAAATGAATTTTTGCTATACATTGTTTTGAATACCAAAGTGTAAAACAATGAGTGAAATATGTTAACGTGATAAAGTATGAATCAAGACTTTGAACCATGTTGATATCTCATACAGAACAAAAACAGCCAAAATTTATTTCTCTGTATAAAATTAAGCTGATGTATAGAATTGTGTGTATGCAGTATACACATGTAACCATTTTAAGCATTAGAACACTAAATTAAGATTCCTTCTCTTACAAATATGACTGGATTGTAAAGAATGGTATTTACTGCAGTTTTGTAAGGAGGCAAAACTTCAAGTTATACCCGCTTTTAAATATTATCAGTCATGAATTAAACCATGCATCTTTCAGAACTGTGACAGAGATCATATCTCTTTATACTCAGGGCACTGAAATTAAGTAATATCTCTGAAATCCAAACAAATTTGTTCTACTTCTCACTATGAACAGGTTTTGAATTATACCTGGTACAGTACATGTTATACTAGTTCTAGCTAGGTTTATGTTGAATATATATTTCAATTCTGAATTCTCACATCACTATTGTATGCAGCATTTGATTCAAATTGTGGGTTCATAAGACTTATTAAACTCTGAGCTTGTGTTGTTAATCTATTTACTATGTTGGGCAATAGATCTGATAAATTATATTTATAGAACTTTTTTTTATAATTAACATTTTTAATGAGTCGGGGCTATATGTTATTTCAGATGAGACATAACTGTTAAGCATATTAAAAGATCAAAATTGCTAAATGCTTTTACACTCTATTGTGTGCTGTTAATAAAAGTTTTTGCACATTTTTTTCTGTAATATGTATGTATGGTAAACAATTTTTTGTGTCAAAATTTGTACACGAAACAATTTAGTGTCTATGGCATAAATTGTATTGTTCCTGTTATAAAAGCGCCAGTTGTCAGTTGAAATGATTTTTATACCTTTTTCATATGAAATAAATTATACAAGATGTATTGTTGAGTAAATGAGTACTGGTTGTCCTAGCCACCTGACTTCGTGTCCCAGTTCTTGTTCAATCATAATCCCATTTTATAATGTGCAATGTATGACACTACCCAAACTCCAGATCATGTTACACTTGATTTCCTTGTTTTCCCTCTAAATATATGTCACTGCCCTACAATTTATTGTAGAAGAAAATGTTCAATACCTTTATTTTCTTTTAAATCCTGTATGCCTCTCTTCCCCTCTGTGGTTTCCTCTCACCAATACAACATCCAACTGTAAAAAGACAATATATTGTGACATATGGGTCATATCTAGGAAATGAATAGGAAAACACATTGCCACAGACTGATTTCTGGAAACCAACTAATTATGAAACATGGTTTCCATGGATATGGACACTGAAAGTTGTAAATGCTTAGAAAACCAAACCGATGCTTGGGAATGAATACACGGTTTCCAAGACAACATATGCATGAACAGCAGAATGGAACCCTTGGAGGTGGTGATCTCTATGAGGATCTCAGGCAGTTATAAAAAAGCAGTGGATTCATGAATTCAAGAGAGTGTCTGAGTAGTTGAGACCAGTCCAAGATTCAGACAGCAGTGAGAGATTCGCCAGAAAGACACTGTTCAGAAGGAGTTCAATGTGTGAGCTGTAATTCTCAAGAAGTGTCAATAAACCCAATCGTCAAATCCAGAACCCATTATTATTAGTCACACTAACCCCTTACATGTGACAATATCTTCTTCTACAGTTTCCGTCATATTCAAAACCTCATTTCCCTTATTCCTTCAATACCACCTTATCTAAAATTCTTCATATTACTTCTGTTACCTACTTCTTTTATACTCACTTTATACTTCCATCCATAATTCAACAATATCAGTATAGATTTTGATGATACTAATTCACGTTTAATTCACTAAAATGTTTAAAATGTCATTAAAATATATATTGTGACATATTTGCACTATGTAGAACACCCCCCTTCTAGCAGTGACGTAACAGCATCGGAGCAAATGCCGCTTCTACGGTAACAGGCCAGTAACCACTCCGTCACCTCCCGTGGTGACATAACAGGGAACACTGCGGTCACTATGCAGCAATAAACAACTCTCAGCAGTGTTGCTGAGCAACGTCTTTGTAAATACGGCATCACGCAACAGGGGAGCCCGTGCAGCAACTGTTGCTAGGCAATCAGTAAACACGACATCACACAACAGCGATACCTATCATGTAACTGTTTTCTGTGTTGTCAGTGCAGAAAATGAGGAGAATTACCAGAGTAACCAGTCAGTTGCAGTCTAGCATTCGCTGGAGTGAGCTGAAGTCCATTGTTATTGAGTTGTATTGAGTGAATGGCAGCGACTCCAGCAGGAGAAGTAAGTGTGATATTGCAGAAGGCAGTAGGGGTAAAATTGTACATTGTGTAAGTGTATGAGCGAATGTGGAATAAATTTGCTAGATCCAAAACGGCGTGAAGTTATTTGGCACATACCCAACATGTGACAATATACATTCTGTGTTTATGCGCTACATGTTTCTACCACACTTTGCCATCTTCAGGCAACACACTTTTTTAAGGAATCCACTGCATTGTGCACTTTGTCAGTAGTACTCTTAAAGTATATCACTGTTATTATTATTAATTTTTGTGTTACAGGATGTCTGTTCTTCCTATCTTTTGTATTGTGGCCGCTCTATGCGCCATCAGGTGTGCAGCTCTCTTGGTTGTGTGTATCTTGAGCGACACACCCAATGGGGTATTGAGTGGCTGAAATACAAAAGATAGGAAGAACAGAACATCCTATATCATCAAAATTAATAAAACGACGACGACACACTTTAAGAGTACTACTGACAAAGTGCAGTAGATTCCTTAAAAAAAAAAGTGTTGCCTTAAGATGGTGAAGTGAGGTAGAAACATGTAGTATATACGATGGGGTACCCAAAAGAAACCGAACTAATTTTTTTGTGGGCAGAGCTTTTGTAGTACCGCGTTTTGCCGCTATGAGCGCATAGAGCTAACATTCCTGAGTCGATAAGCCGACTACCGTTGCTTCAGAAGGTAAGGACTAGTTTCGGCAGAGTTTATAGTGACAACTGTTTTGTGTGATCGTCGTTTTTGCAATGGCCCGAACACATGAAAATGTTGAAAAAATTCGTGAAATCATCAAGGAAGATCGACGACGGACCATTGAAGAAATTGTGGAGCTGTCGGGAGTGACTTGGAGATCAGTTCAGCGAATTTTGACAGAAGATTTGGGAATGAAAAGGGTGGCTGCGAAATTCGTGCCACGACTGCTGACTGCTGAACAAAAACAAGGCTGCGTGGAAGCATGCTGTGCTTTGAAAGAAGAGTCCCAAAATGATCAAAACTTTTTCAGTGTTTTGCTGATGTTGCTGAGGTGAAGGAAAAAAACGACGGAGGCGCTGTCAAGCATCTCAAAAGATGAATTTAGACAATGTTTTGAAAAATGGAATAAAAGACTAGACAAGTGTATTAGTGTAAGTGGAGAGTACTTTGAAGGGGATTGAAGGTTTGTGCTTAAAATTTGAATAAATAAGTTTAAAAAAAAATAAGTTCGGTTTCTTTTGGGTACCCCCTCATAAACACAGAATGTATATATATTTTAACGGCATTTTAAAAATTTTAGCGAATTAATTGTGAATTAGTGTCATCCAGATCTATACTGATATTGTTGCATTATAGACAGAAGAAGACTACAAGTGATACTTCAATGCAACAGGATTCTGAAATATAATATTCTCTAATACTCTGTCACTTAAGACTTTCCTGAAATTACAGTACAACTTGGTTATAACATCATCAAAGGGACCTAAAAATAGTGTCGTTATAAACGAATGTCGTCGTAACCGAAATGGGCACTTCCACAGTAGCCTTATGTTAGTCACGTAAAAATCTACCAAAAACCGAGTTAAAATGTTGCATTTTTTAGTGAAATACGTAGTTAAGTACAGACTAACGTAACATTAACGTGGAATTAATATGGATTCTCCATATCGTTTGTACTGTAGAATTCACCAAACCAAATTCGCGGCATACATCAGCTTTTTTCCTTCCATTTTCTATTTCATGAATCACTTTAACTTTCTCTTCAATGCTTAAAACTTTCTTTTTCTTGCCATGTTTTTGCTACTGCACTTCTCTGGGTTTAGGCAGGAACACTATAGGGTAAGTAGACAATGTGAGGTCCTGTTAGACGAGATTATAGGAAAGGAATGCAGTTAACAACCTGCCGCGTCCTCTTGCACTATTCACGCAGTCCCACCCCACACCCTTGTTTTCGCATAAAACCCACGCTCCTCTTGCAGCCCGCGGTCGTATTCTTCCAGGACAGTCACGTCAGCAAGTAGAGAAAGTGAGGGTGGGCAGACACATCGAACTTTCCCACGATATCAGAGAAATTCAGGAATGAAAATGACGTTACATACGAGGTTGATGCATTTGTGCATGTCGTATTAAGCAAGGTATAAAAACAGTTGCTTTATGAGGAATTGGTTCGTATCATTGAATATTTGACGCAATAGACAAGGTGTCGCAGAAACCGATGTTGCTATAACCAAGTTTTACTGTACTTCATATTCAAATTGATTTACTCAATGTATACCTTCATATTAAACATTGTACATAAATTTTATTCTGCCCTCTTTTCTCAAATCAGTTTTATTTTCCTTACACCTTAACTTTCCCTAACCTGCAAAAGGGTCAAGAATTTTCAATTATCCATGTTGTCCAGATTGGCTCCGGGGTCCACCCAACCTCCTACATAATGGGTACTGTGGGGTCTTTCCTGGGGGTAAAGTGACAGGGGCGTGAAGCTGACCACACACCTCCAACTACTGCCGAGGTCAAGAATATGTGTATCTATAAATCCATCTTTATTTTTAAGGATTACATCCTGTTTCGTATAATCACTGAACAAACAAAAAAGATCAAACTCTGTGGCCTGTAGTCCACAAGCGAATTATACTGACCGAGCAACCGCTGCTTGTCAGCAAAGTTAGTGCCAGCTTTGATTTAAATTTCTTGATTTCATATACACTGAAAATATATAATTTTTACCATCAATGCAACAACAGTTTATTATTTACTTATTTATATAGCACGCACTATGTTTCGATCTCAAACGAGTCATCTTCAGGTGCTGCAAGTTTCTCACATATTACCAAACTGCAACATTAACATTCCCATTTCTATAAATGGTTCGTACAAGTTAGTCCCCACGAAATTCACAAACTAGACAAAAACTCAGATTAGGCTTTGTTAAAATTAACAATAAAATACAATAAAATGAGAATACAAATCATTCATGCGGTAAAGTCTTATATATAACAATAGGTTAAACCTAACTTAATAATTAGGTGATCCTAAACCCACAATTTGATATTTAAAAATGATCTTTTATAAGCTGTGAGTAGCTTCATGTTTGTTATTGCAGTTGACCATGCATAGGCTTCGTCAACTTTCCTCTGTTTACTGCATTCACTCGCCATGTTAATAGTGTAATGTTACCATTTTCCTAGAGAATAGATCCCTCTTCTTTCACATTGTCGGGAGCCAATCTACAGTTCTTTATATGTGTATTACTAGTGACATGTTATATTGCATTTTACAGGTTTTTTAATATTAATTCCTTTATAATATTTCTTTACTACTTACGGTTAATGTGTGCCGTTTGCATTATGAGGGTCATTGTGCTGCGTGGTTCATACTACAGTAAGCTGCTTCATTTAAGTTTGCTAGCTTATTGTCCGAGAATGAGGGTAATGGTAGTGGAGGGATGGTGTGTTCAGGGGAAGGGAAATGATAAGGGGTTGGTGTGGGTGGAATGTATGGTGGCTGGTAGAGATTACTGGAAAGGGTTGGGTTTTGAATATTAGAATTCGTTTTTGTTAAGAATTGATACATGGGGTTATACAGTGCATTCAATCATCAAGGAAACTGGGGGAGTGGTGTGGGTCAGATACAACATTTCTCACAGGTTGCCACTGTAACTGCCAATAGCAGAATGAATCATCAGCAATGACAAACGCAAGCACACTTGCTAGGGTAGAGCAGATGGATCGTTTCTCCGCGACTAGTGTCCTTCCCCGCTAGCGAGATTGCAGTCGTTTCGCTGATTCCCTCACATCAGTTTCTGTACATGCACACATTTATAGGAATACTGTAAAAAGATAACAAACTTACCGTGCTTTATAACAGGTGTTGAATGTGACCCCCTTCTGCTTGCAAACATGTCTCACATCTCAGAAATAAATTATGTGGCACTTTCTGAAGTTAGTCGACGGCAATTGAACCAATTACGCATTGTTTCATTCTGTGGAGCTTCAGTGGTGTGAGGGTTATTCTTGTAGACTTTTCCCTTTAGGTTTCCCCAAAAATAAAAATCGCAAAAACTGAGATCTGGGAGGCCACAGTCCCCTGCTGATTACTTTGTCTTCAAACACTTCCCATATTGCGGCCATGGATGATTTAGCCATATGTGTTGTAGCGTTGGCTTGCTGAAAATACCCATATTGTCTTTCTTCCGCAGTCAGCTGACTGAAGAACGGATTCAGTATACTGTATCATTAACGTAGCATTCAGAGTTCACAACACACCACACCCCCACCTTTTCAGTAAGTAATGACACTTGCTGTATAGTGTGAGGATTTTACACATGCATAATTAGTTCAATTGCCATGGACCAACTTCAGAAAGTGTCGCATAATTTATTTATGCGATGCAAGTCATGTTTGCAAGCAGAAGGGGGTCACTTCCAACATCTGTTATAAAGCATGGTAAGTTTGCGTTATCTTTTTACGGTATTGCTATAAATGTGTGCATGTACAGAAACTGATGCAAGGGAATCAGCGACACGACTCCACTCTTGCTAGTGGGGAAGGGCGCACTAGTCATGGAGAAATGATCCATCCACTCTATGCTAGTGAGAGTGTGCGCATTTATCAGCGCTGATGACTCATTCTGCTATCAGCAGTTACAGCAGCAATCTGTGAGAAATGTTGTATCCGACTCATGCCGCTCCCCCAGTTTCCTTGATGATTGAATGCCCTGTATTACTGAGCAGAATACTCAGGTGACCCATTATATGTGGAGTTGCATTCCTGAAAATTGCCACTTATATAACAAATGCACAACACAGGAAACACAATGAACAAACAATGGGCATCATGTAGGAGAAGAAAACAACATGACAGAGTCAAACAGGTGAAACAAGTCAGAGAAATTGTGCACACAACTCACTGGGCAAGCACTGCAGCTTCTGTTCCTGTGGATAGGACGCTGATGTTCCTTATGACGCAAATAAAACCATGGATATGCGAAAATTTAGACCAAAAAACTGCATGTGACAAGAGTCCCCTGTGTCCCTAAACAATTAGCTCCAAAATTTTGTTCTGAGTTTTTACAAAGTCTGATGATTAAATAACTGGATTAATTCTGTAAAAGAAATTATAGTTGTACCTACATTCAGGGTCTGAAGAGAGACAGAAAGTTCCTTTGAAACAATGGTAACTACCTACAAGATCATACATGTCATGACCCATAAGATGACCTTTGAAAAAAGAAAGTTATGCCAACAAAACGGTTCAAACATATAATGACACTTACAAACTTTGTTTTTTTCTTTGGAGGGGGGGGGGCATTTAACAAAGTTTACAGTATGCGGTCTATATTGCAATGAATGGCAGGTTGACTGATGAATTTGGAAAGAAAAGGAAGGATGCAGATATGACCTAATCAAAGTACTATCCTGGACAGACTATGGAAAACCATGAGACTTCAGTTAGGTGGCTGGTGTTCTGGCCAGGACTCAAACCAAAATACATGTCTAGAGCATTACTTCCAGACCAACCTGTTAAGTGAAACCTTGTTATTTCTTATGTTCTAAGAGAATAAAGCTCATTTATCATCATTCCTTTTTATCAAACACAAGAATTGAGACCTATGTGCACCCTGTCATTTACTGTCTGTGCAGGCCAGTAGGTTAATGTTTTGAATTGTAGTTGGAGATAGTAAGATTTTAAGATAAAAAATAACAATTTATTTTTTCTCAAATTCATCACAAACTCACAGCAAGCATACCAACATTACATGTTGCGATCTTTCTGATTCGTGGATTGAATAATGTGATACATCAATTCATCGGAAAAGGTATAAAAAAATTGTGATTCTGAGGATGTGCCAGATAGATTTTATGGCAGTTCTACATTACCATACAGTAACAACAGTTGGATAGTTTAAATTCACATTTTTACTGCCTTCATCCTCTTCAACCAAGTGTGGTACTTCAAAAGAAATATAACATGCCTAAATCTCTTGAAAATGGTTTTTGTTGCTGGTCATTTGTATCCTTGCTATCACATCTATATATGCACTGATGGAACATCACAATACGTAGCACAGAGTTCTTTACATCCTTCAATACAAAAAAATTTAAGCTTTTAGGCAAGACAAAACCAATGATCAATGAAGAACATATATAAAATGCCACATACCTACCTCTGGAAAGGACCGATCAGTGTCCTGGATACCTGATTTGAAAGCCACACAGAAATTGCAGATAACACAACCCACAGTCAATAATATAAATAATACCATGCAGTATTCGCAATGAAACTGTATTATCCAAGATCACTTTTGTCATCACTTGTTTGTCTACATCCTTCTATTGGACTCTCCTGAATGGGGAGGGGAGAGAAAGAAGAGTACTGGAAGATTTCTTTACAAACACGAATTAAAAACCAATTTATGCTACTTACACTATGCCCACCTTCAGACTCCTAATAAGTTCCAATCCAATCACAGTCTGAAACCACTCTTGGCACAAGAGTCCTTTCCACTTCAGCAAGGCACATCATCAACTGTCATTTTGAATTACTGTCCAAACAAACATAAAAGAATGTGTTACTTACAGTTTCACCCATGTATATACATACTGCTTGTTCCTTTCATCTCTTCAGAATTTGTAAAAAGGCATGATATATATCATGTCAAGCCTCACTCAAACCACATCACAATGACAGGAAGCAATCAAGTAAGGAAAACTTAAAAAAAAAACTTTCTCACACCCACACATCTACATTCTAACATGAGAAGGTTCAAGAACTGTTTTCTATTGATCAGAAGTTCAATTATATAACCATCCAAAAACTAAACCAAATCTCTCTTTAATTATACACACCTTTTTAGTGAAATTAACTTAACATGATTAGGTTATAAGACACCAAGAAAAATGCCATCTAAAATTATGGAAAATTTTCAATGCTAAATTATTAGCAAGATTTGTAAATATCTATATTTCTACATTCAGTGCATCTAACATTAACTGGATTTCCCTGTTTCACTGCCCAAATAACACTACCTTCAGGGTTGGCGTGTACAACACGATGATTTTATAAATTTCAAATAAAATTAAAAAAACCTTCCTGAAAAGTACTTAATGAATGTAATGGCCCTTACATTTTCTTTTAATTGTGCAAATGAATGTAAGACACATGTGGAACTAGGTTTCCTCCATATATGAAGCATATTAGAAGATGGTTTTCATTACTGCATTTTAAATCTTGTTTGTGATATCTGTACTGACTGTATTAATATCATATCACCTTCAATTTTGTTCTCCCATAAACCTCAAAGTGCAATGTTCATACCAATGAACACTCTTTATTTAAAACAATACAGGAAATCCACAATGTGAAATTCGAAATTTAGTACCCAAAAGGTCCCCCAACACACTCTTCAGAAAATCCCATATATACTGTCAAGCATTTCTGGTTTCTAATTTCTTAGTTCCGCTTAGTATTTGGTAAATACAATGGCACATACATTTGTGAATGATACAGATGGATTTAATCAACCTCTTCTGATTTCAGTGTATTCTATAATTTAGGAATCCTGCACTTATGAGGGTTAGTAATTAAATTATGCAAATTTTCCTGTAAATTATATTAGTTCAGGGCGTGTAGGTATGCAAAATAACATAATTTTAAAATTTTACTGTAAGCATGTTAGGAGTAAGAGCATTAACCTGTGACAGAAATGTCTCTTTTAAATGACCTACTAAAGTTTGTTACAGTTAAATGATAAAGCATGATTGTGAAGTGAATGTTTCATGCAATTTTGGAAATGTTCTTCTCTGTGATACATTTTCCTGCATAACTTATGGATCTCCGAGAAAATGTTCTCTCTCAAACATAACACAGGAGTATTCACAATTTACAACAGATTTACTCTGTGTTCCCTTTACAATCTGCATGGCAACTGCACACATAACTATGAACAAATGTTTGAAAACAGTCCCATCACCATCTCTGCAACACTCACTTGAAACTTACACCTGCGCCACTTCACGCCACTTCACGCCACTTCATTCATCAGGCAGGACAGCCGTTCGCTCTCGCTCGCTCCCACTTCCCACCACTTCACGCTTCATGCTTGCTTCCTTTCACACTTCCTAATAGACTCAACGTTAAGACAGCTGAGGGTTGGGATGGACAGGAACACACATCAACAAAGCCCCTGAAAACAGTCTTGGGGAAACATGGGAACCTAATAGCCATCCTTTCTTCAGTCACTCTGATTGCTGCTCCTTTATCTTAGAAGTCAACTTATGAAATGCTACAAGGACCTTAAACAGATTAACTTCAATCAAGGTTAAAACATATGCATGACAACTGACACAACACAGTTGTGGTAGTGTGTACAATCCTTCTCCATGTAAAATGTAACTGCAAATGCAATAAGGTACAATAGTTCCCCAATGTAATTAAAAACACCACAATAATCACATTTAGACACTATACCTAAGTACAAGATAATTACACATTTTAGCAGTCTTAGTAACATACCTAGGAACCTCTGAAGAATTCACTTCATATTATACAAAATGTTATTATAAACAGTGTATAGGAACTACAGACTTGTGGACTTCAATAATTTGGAATAAATTTTACTTGAAGTAATAAACACAGCCGCCAATATTAATTTACATTTATTACAATGCCAGTATCTAAGACTATAGCATTGAACGAAAGCATCAGTAAATCATAAATTGGAATAGAGATGGAGGGAAGTTGCCATGGTGCAATGTGAGATACTATTCCAGCATTCTAACCAAAATCAGAATGTGTCACCAAATTTTAGTAAAACTTTCACATATAAAATTGCATGAAAATCTGTTCCGCAGTTCTCAAGTTATTTCGTGTACAGGCAAATGGAGAGAGTTATTTTAATAGGCAGTGTGTAGGGTTGATAATACACTTACGAAGTATTATACTTTAAAAGGGTACATTAATTTTTGTGTTTCTGAAGTTATATTTAACACCCTCCTATATTTCCTAAACATTTATGAATCTACTTTAAATTACTGTTGGCCAACATAGGCTGTGTTCAAAATGGAAGCAGGATCAAAAATATGTTAGTTGTTCCTAAGAATGCCAGGGAGAGCTAGTAACTTGGAGAACCGTGCATTATGCTTACAACAGTCTTCTAATGCTTATTGGGTAATAATTTGACAACAACTATATATATATCATCAGTTCCAATTATATATATATATATATAAATAAAGGTAAGGTAAGGTAAAGTTGTCCCTGTGCTTAACTAATCAAGCACGATGCCATGAAGGAATATGGGGGAGTGCATATATATAAAACTGTATATATTTAATACAGTAGTTATAGGCACAAAGTAGTAAAATTGAAATTCCATACAGAACTTATCTGAGTGAGCAAATGCAAAGACAGCATTCAAATACCTACAGTATAACATCAGGCAGAAAATGAGAAGAAACTTTATGACAAATAAAAGGGAAGGGAATAAGCATCCGGGAAAAAAATTAGGAACACAATTCTCAATTTTCATATAAAAAATATAGCACAATCCATGCTTAAAGTATATGCGGAAGTCAATTAATTTGAGTGGCTGAGGAAAAAATCTTAAATGGAGGAAATTTAACTCTCACATAATTGCATGAAGATCATACCTGGTTAACCACAAAGTAAGAGAATTCCTCAAGGAATTTAAATGAGATTTTCATTATAACTGCAAACATTTGCTTACGAACTAGTGGGGGATTTCTTTTTGAACTGCTACATCCATTACCAGAAAATCTGGTGTTTAAGGAATACATTGGCTGCGCCATAGCTCAAGTGGTTAGTTGCTGGCTTCCCACCATGGTGGCCTGGGTTCGATCCCGGGTCTGGTCAAGTGGGATCTGTGGTGGACAAAGTGGCACTGGGGTAGGTTTTCTCCGAGTACTTCAGTTCCCTTACCAATCTTCATTCAATCAATTGCTCCACAATCACCCTCACCTATCATCTGGGGCTAGTACAATAGGCGAGAAGTGGCCGCAGTACCTCACTAGCAATAAAAAAAAGGAATACATTCTTTTCCATATTGCAGGGAAGGTGCAATCATAAAACGCAGCATGAATCGAGCATGTTTCATTCTATTGGCATGACAGATCTATGGTGTCCAACAATAAATCAACAACAAGCTTTCAAAAATCCTTTAAACAACTGTTCATGTATCAATGATACTTACACAAATGGAATGTGAAACGCTTTTCCTTTAAAAATGCCAATTAGATCTTACATGTACAACAGTTGTGCAATGGTAGATTACATTAGCCATTTATAAGATTTCAGAAGTCTATATGTAATTCAAACAGAAGAGAAGTACTGTATGGCAATTTTGACCAGAATACCCAGAGAACTAGATTAGTTACTTAAAATGTGCCAGAACAAAGGCTACAATAAAATTCAAGAGAACACCACCACCACAATAACAGCAACAGCAGCTGCCTTCTAAATGTTAGTCCTAATGGCTTAAGAAGAGGGTCTTCCCAGTGGTTATCTTCCATTTAGCAAATTTTTCTCAACTTCTATCCAGCAGTCAGTTTCACCAGTTAGTACTGACAAGGCTCTGACAAATGGACTCACAATAATACAACCCTTCCATCAAGTACATCGGCAATGTTGACCAAAGGATATATATGGTTAAGAAATAATTGGTCCTGCTTTCTCCTGGCAAGCCATCAGAAGAACCTTCTTCATCTTCGGGATCTCCTGTAGTTAAATATTTGCCATTTTTCTTTGCAAGTTATGAATTTTTTTTTACTTATCTCCATTGATTTTTAAATCTGCTCTAGTAAGTCCAATAGGAGGACACGCCATAGCTCAAGTGGTTAGTTGTTGGCTTCCCACCGCGGCGGCCTGGGTTTGATGCCAGGTCTGGTCAAGTGGGATTTGTGGTAGACAAAGTGGCCCTGGGGCGGATTTTCTCCAGTACTTTGGTTTCCCCTGCCAATCTTCATTCCACCAAATTCTCCATCATCATAAACACCAAGGGCAGGCTACAATAGGCCAATCAGTAGCCACCATGCTGAGTGGACCCAGTTGGACTCCACCCCCCACTAAGCGAATTAAAAAAAAAAAAAGTCCAATAGGAGAAATGAGTAACTGGAAATGAACATACTGACATGCATAGGGGAGTATGCGTGACGAAAATGATGGGTTCTAGTTCACAAGACTGGATTTACTGGCACTTCAGTTACACATTCTCTTATTCATACTTAATACAGTGCTATTGCTGATTTACACAATTTACAGTTCACTGGTGCACATGCACTAGGACCCCCAGTTTTCACTAGCCATCTCCTAGCAACGGATCTCAACACAGAAACTAGCACTTAAAATCACTAAGAAGTTTTCTCGCCATTTCTTGTTCAATCACCCTGCAACCTCAGAACTAAACTAAAAACTCTTCTGGACTCCTCTTAGCTCTAAGAGGACTAGTGTTTTATATAGCTGCGGCACGGACAACGTAGAAAACACAGTTCTGATGTTGCGTAGCACAGACCATACAGAAAACACTAGTCACATGAGAGCTAAGCACTGTTTGGATGAGACGTCATTGTGCCTGCGAGGAAGTGTATTTACCAAGCCATTTCCTAGAAGTGGGTTGCATAACCCAGTTGTTCTATTGTTGCATGCCTGTATTACTCAGAAACAGCTGTTTCTGTGGTTCAACAGTTCTTGCATGGAGCAAATACGCCACAATATATTCCAGTGATAATTATAAACAAAATATACATACCAGAACAAATAACAGAAATTCTTCTACATAACTGTTGACACAAGTATTGAACTAAAATATAAAAGAAATGTATGGCTGTATGCTGGGGTCTATTTTTAAGACAAAACTGTAACATAACAAGTTTCAAAAACAACAGTTGAAATACTGTACCTCCATCTGCAGACAGATGGTAGCAGAAAAATTATAAATAATTAATAATTAATATTTAAACTGACATTTATATTGTCATATTACTGACTAGATAGGGAGGTTGGATTGCTAATTGGAATTAAATGAGCATTTATAACTCATTAACTACAATTAACTATAACAGTTTCACAGGAATACACACTCTGCAAATCACTATTCCATACATTAAGAATTCACCTGGCACTGCTGGGTAATGGGTCAGAACAACTGGTACTCCTCTGCCTCCATACTCACATCCTTGCCTGAAGGTGACTGGCTCACAAATAACTCATGACCTCCTAGCTATGACTGAATAATTTCAGTACAGACTAGCAAATTTCTGATGGCCCTCACTGGCATGGTCATTCTTGGTTTTGTGCCCCCTCCAAGACTCATGACATAATTTATATGACTAACTTTAGTTCAGTCCAGTAAATGTCTGCTGGCCCTTGCTAGCATAGTCATTCTTGGTTTTGAGCCCTGTAGTCTAGTGGCCAGAGTTCCTGGCTACAGATCCAGAGGTCCGGTTCGATTCCCAGCACTACCAGATTTTCTGAGTAGTAGTGGGTCTGGAATAGGGTCCACTCAGCNATATTTTAGTTATTTTAATGTGTGAACATGGCATGCAATGAACTGGTTTGACGTGGATAAGTAAGCACCTGAAGATGGCATTATTATGCCGAAACATGTAGTGCGAGGGAGAGAAGGAGATAAATGAGTGTATGCACTGCAAGACGGATTGAATAAATCACGGAATAATTCTTATGCAAGATGTACACAGGACATCTCTAATGCAGGCTTCTGTGACAGATTATGCCCTAACTTATTTTACCACTCTGACTAACCTTACCAGCTGACTAGCCTGTTATACAGCCTTGGCCCAGACCACATACAAAACATCGTCTGTGACTTCTCTTGTGTGTGCTACTGTGGATACGTGCTTAACATGCCATTGCCTACAAGCAGCCATCTCCTATGGGTCCACTGTTCCACGCTTGAGGCCTCATGTCACTTTGATCCGTCCTTAAAGCTACCCATCCTGAGTGGCCCACAGGCATATTGCCATTTCGTCTTCTTGGTGATGTGCCAGTGATGTCTGTGATCAATCTCGCAAATGGCACTTCAACATCATGCTGGAGTCAACATTTGTTCCGGTTTCGACGGTATCCACCCAATTTTTGATGGTCTTTTCCAGTTCAGATTGAATGGAATTTATGGCAATATTCATCCCGTCTTGGTCGGTTTTAATTTTGGCCCACATCTTTTCTTGATACGCTTCCATCCTTTCCCAATAGGACTTCATGACTTCTTGGCCCACATCAATTACAGTGTCCATCTTGGCCTCTTAACTGGGGCAAGATGTAACAGGAAAAAATATTAGTTACCTCCAGAAAAATTAATTTCTTTCACTTCATACAGCAAGTGTAAGCAGTAATCATAAAATTTTCATTCAAAGAGAACAGTATGAATTCTTTTCAACACATCGAATGCAGGTTCACCTCGCAATGTATTCCTGAACCATTCTGGTAGCCCACAATTCCTTGAAGTTTCTGTTTAAATTCTGCTGCACTTTCTCTTCAAAAGAACCACTCTGTCTTCCTACAATTTTTTTTTTCTTTTTAGGTTCATTACTAAAAGTGGAGAATGTGACAGAGTCAGTCTCACTAATATTACAGAGAGGCCATGGATACCTAATACACCATCAAATTTCCCAAATGTTAACATAGTAACACCATTATAGACAGTGTCACGTAACTTCGAACAAGGACCCACATTCCTAGTCAAATCCCACGCATAGATTGTGGTGGGAGACGTTTCTTAACACTCGTTCTTCCACTTTCACTGACCCCTCGTGTTTCATTGAAACTACCCTATTCTCTTTTCAAAGAACATATTACAATAATACAAATATATTGTCACTCGTCATGCAAAGAAAAATACATTTAATGTGTATTACTGATTTATACTTTGAAAATTAAAATATAATAGTCATATGTAATGAAGAAAAGAATTTAGCCATTCGTCATGGAAGTACATGTAGAATTAGATAATGTGTCCATGTTAAAAATGTAGCCTATATCGTGAAAATTAAAACTGGTCATACTCATATTTCTTATTTACTCATCATCTTCATCTGACGTTTCACTTTCCTCACTATCTGATGTGATGATTATATTGTCTGTCCTGGTGTCGATATCCATTTCCCTTGCGAAGTACTGGTCCTCTCGATTTTCCACTTTATTGCAATATGCTGCCCAGTCTTCGGCGGAAATGGAATTAAATTTCTCCTCTGCTAGATGCATTGCATCGTCTAACTTAAATGTCACGTTCCTTTGGCCCACCAAATTTTTAATGGTGCCCCACACCTCTCAATAGGGTTAAGGTCTGGATGATAAGGTGGGAGACGTATCACAGAGTGTCCAGCAGCAGCACAAATAGCATCTAGTCTATATCCTTTATTGTCTGTTTTTTTTTTCTTTTTTATTTCATACAGGTCTGGTTTCAGTGCTGAAGCCGGATACGAAATGTTCTGTTCTGCCAACCACTGTTTCATTTCACCTACTATGGTAACTTGCATTGCCAATTATGATCACAGTTCTTGGAGGCAAGTTTGGAATTAATTTTTCCTGGATCCACTTCTCAAAGTTTCCAGAATTCATCTCGTGGTGGTAGTCTCCTGTTTTTCTGCCTGACTTAAACATAAGCAAAGCTTCCTCCACAAAACCTTGCTTACCACCACCATATACAATAATTGCTCGTGGACCTTTGGCAACAGGAGAGGAGAGTGTTTTGTTTAGAGTCATCCCAGGAGTATGATGATGTGTGGATACTGTGCAAGTATGTTTCATCGAAATACACAATAGGCCGACCTTCTCTGCGATATTGCCTGATTGCCCTCAGATAATGCAGGCGTTTAGAACAGGTGTTACGCCTTTCAATCAATGTTTTTCTATTATCCCTCGTCCTTCTCCAACGAAAACCAAGCCGGTGAACAATTCTCCTGCAACTAGGAAGACTTCATTCAAATTTTAGGTCTCTTGCCATTTTTTTTGTGTAGTTTGGGCATGGTAGATCATTCGTCTGATGGTGTCTTCTATAAACTGATATCTTTCCATTACAGGTTTCTCCTTCTTACGTTTCTTGGTCGGTGAGTCATAGGAAGTGCCCTCTTCTAAGCTCTTTTATTTCTGAATAAATTCATTCAGTGCAGTACGGCCAATTCCTGTAGCTTCACATACTGTTTCCTGGATTAACTTTACGTTTACAGCAGTTTCACTATCTGCTAGTTTTTTAAGTAATTATATACATTTGCAATTACTTGCTTCATCTGTGAGTGTAGTGCTATACCCTGACCTAATTTCTTACTCATTATGCACGATTTACCACACAAGGAAACTGACGTTTTTAAGCAGATGATAGGAAAACCGTAAGTATAACCTGCTTCGAGGGTGCCTTACAAACTGGCCGCCTCTCACTTCTCACACCCTCGAACCCACCCCCTTGTCTGAAATTTTTCTTCTGCGCATTCAAGGTTACTCTTGGCCTTGTTCGAAGTTACGTGACACTTGCTATAACTGTTATTGTTTGGTCATTAAAATGGATTTCTTGATTCCCTCATAAATGAATTAGAAAATATGTTTCTATAGCTAGAAACAAATGCAACAAAACTTAAGATCCAGATGTGAATCTTAATACATCAAGTTAGTGAAATAGTTTTTACTTTTACAGTCATGACAAAGAAAGACAACATCACAGCTCTCTCAAAAGATCCTGTAGAGAACTTCACACTTCCAATAGTGCTGTCTGTACTGAAGATGTCACTTTCATACAGAGAACAGATTACCTTTTGCCACTTATGACATATTTCTAACTTAAAGAGAGAGCAAAAATTAAGAGCGTTTAATAGAGTATGGGTCTAAGTCTCATATAATATCAGCATATATCGTAGATCTATATGTCTCTGCTAGTACTACAGAAGATGGGCAACTTGCAGTAAATCTTCTGCTCCATATATACGTAGTAATTATAATTAAAGCAGATGTAGTTTTGTGACATAATGATCTCTGTTATTTTTGTCAATTCTTTCATTGAGTTCAGTGGGGTATCTTGGTTTCTTAGCACACTACTACATAATAATCATGACTAATGCCACAAAGCCTAAAGAATTAAAACTTATTCACTGTTACATTAGAAATAAGAAATGTATGAAAACAGATGTAATTCTAAGTTTTATGTAATTGAGGCATATTCTGTAATGTCAACACATGTAACTGAATAAATGACAAGACAGTGTATGTAATCTGTAAGGTTAGGTACAAGCACTGTTATGTCACTGGCACTACTTGGAAACTAATTCCACATGACTGGAACAGGTCAAAAATTTACCCTTTCCTGTAGTGTGGTGGTGATGACGATGATTATCTGAAGTAGGTTCTAAAGGGTTCTGATGATGGTGTATAACACTCAGAATTACTTGGTTTTTGGACTTTCTCCATCATCTAGTATTCTAAAAAACTACAGGAACACAACATTTTGGAAACTGGATGTTTCCATCCTCAGGTGAGGGGTGGAAACGACTACTCTGTTGGGTCCCTTAGAGCTCACCTCAATCACTGGACAAGCCTTCTCAGTGTAACTACAGCTAACTAAATACCTGAGACCAGGTTTTGTTGAAGGGAGATAACATGAATATAAGGTCAAAAGGTAAAGTTGCCTCTGTGCTTAACTAATTAAGCAGTATGCCATGAAGGTGTAGGGGGGAGTGGCTGTATATATCCACATTTTCCTGACCTCAGTACTAGCGGGGGGTGAGTGGCCAGCATCACACTCCTGCCACTTTACCCCAGGGAAAGAGTCCTTGTTACCCACTGGATAGAAGGCTCGGTGGACCCCAGAGCTGGTCTGGATGATGTGAAGAAGAGAAAATTCTTGACCCTACAGGGACTCGAACTCCAACTCCTTGGTCATTCAGCCTGTAGCCAGTTGCTATATCAACTGCTTTACAGACTGTGCTATCCTGGCTTCTAACAGGAAAAATATACAATAGAAATTGTGAAAAAGCATGCACAGACCAGAAACTAAGATAGAAAGGGAAGTGAAAATTTATGCAACAAACCAAGCCCATGAAAACCATTGCATAGAAACAATTGGAAAGTTTTGTGAAACCATTCTGTGCCTGCTGCCACCACCATCATTGGAGTAAAAACTGAACATTCAGGACTAAAACTAAAGATTGTGAAGAATCTAGCACATCATACTGACCTTCTCTGTTGAGTGCTAACCTTACTGCTGATAAGGGCGAACCAGGCAGGAGAAATGTTCAAGCTCAGCTGGCTTATCAAATTTGTGAAGAATGCCATATAGGCCAATTCTTTGTACTTCCTATACCTGCTGTTACTTTCAATTTCTAAAATCCTAGCTTCATCCCAGCCTACCCTACACCCGTCTTTGATAATGTGCCTAAGTTCATGGAGTTGCACAACTAGAAGTCTGAAAGAAATCTGCAACAAATGTGCAATGCATCTGTAGCATTCTCTGTGAATGTGACAGAAGCTACGTTGGTGAAATAGGCAGACCTCTAGCCATGTGGTCGGCAACTTACAAAGATCAGAATGATGTGACAGATTCTTCATGGGCTTCTGTGAGGTTTCACTCATGAGTGTTCAATTTTTACTTCAAAGTGGCACAAAATGGTTTCACAAATTATCCCATTAATCCTATGCAATGGTATTCCTGGACTTGGTATCTTAGATAGGTTTGTTCCGTAAAATGTTCACCTCCCTTTCTTTCTTGGTTTCAGTGACTGAGGTTAGCTCTTTGTAAGGGACCGAACGGAGTAGGTGTCTCCGCCCACCTTAGGAAGGAAACAGATCCAGTTTCTGAAACATTCTGTTATCAAGTTTTTTAGCATACCAGATGATGGCCAAAGTCCAAAAACCCAATAATTCTGATAGAAAAATGTACTTTGTATTATATTATCCATACAGGCATCAGAACCGAACTAGGAACAAAATTAATTAAAAAGAAGCCTATGCACATTTGGACATGTGTAATTTGAAGGTACTGTATGTAAATTTGGTCTACTTAACAGAGGACTTGCTTCAATGAAATATCAAAAAGGTATTTAGATTCTGTTTGTATTTTTCCACTAACTGGACTTCAAATTCATAAGTTTTTGTAGAATTAATACTGCCAACTAGCCTATAGTAAAAACTGAATATCCAGTTTTACCAACAATTTCTTATGGGTAATGCTAATACTGTTTTCATTGTCTCATTGCAATGTTTTTATGTACCTGTTTCAACAACTTGTAGCAAGTGTTTTAGGGTTTTGTGACTATGTTATAAAGATGTGTATTACCAACATTCCTTGTTGTGCTGTGACATGCATCTTCCAGGCAATAACAACAATATGTGGAAAGGTGCACTTCTTAACACAGCACAGATATTACAAAGCCATTTTCCATTAAAATGTTTCATCTCTCAATGACTATTTAAAGGGGAAAACATTTTGAACAGTAGCAGCCACACAGACACAGAATGCAAGAAAAAATGGGGCTAAAATGTGCAACTTTTCTCGACCAGCAAATAACGTTTCATCATTCTTATTTCACATTCCTAAAAACAGAAAAATCAATGTTAACCATATGGTAAGTTCTCATCAACAAAATTTACCATGTCATAGGTAACTGCTGGACTTAATGTAGCACAAGATCCTGCATGAGACACAAGAATTTCCATAATTTAATTTGCTAGTAATGTATAACAACAAATAAAATGAGAATCTAGACACTGCAATCCCGTCTGCTGCCAAACTCCAACCCAAAATAACTTCTAACATTTTCTTGCAGCTTCATCCAGTTCTTTGAAGGAAAAGAAAGTAATACAATTAACTACATACATGATCCTTACTCAGAATTTTCAATTGTAGTGTATAAGAAGCATGGAATATGTAGTCCCGTACAAAGAAATTTCCTGCTTCTAATCTATGCAAAATCATCTTATAGGCCTACTGTTCATGCTTTAAGAGGTTAATTCATAATCTCAAACAAGTGACAAAAGAACAAATATTTTAATTATGTTTTATTTTTTGGTGTCGATATTATGTTAATATTTTTCTATAAACACACAGTTGATCCTCACTTCAAAAGCACACATAAGATTTCTTCAGCTTTCATGTCCTTCTTTCATCTTTCTCACTTGCTTTCCAGTTAAATCTCTTTCAACTATTATCACACACATTTCTTCAAAAACTTTACAATAACTTTGTACAATTTTGTTTTTTCTTTTTCAAGTGTATGCAACAATTCTTCCCAATCATGTACAAATACAGAAGAGTTCACACTCAGATACACTAACAGGAAAGCATCAGAAGCAGATACCACACAACAAAACATTACTTTTAAAGGGGAAGAACAAAAAAAATATATATATATTTTCCACACAAACACACTGTGTTAATTATATATAAAAAACACAAGATTTTGTGCACTTCCATTTAACACAAGATACAGTCAGCAGGAACACTGGAACCTGCATACATTCAATACAAATGAGCATTTCCTCTTCACTTATATTTGGAAATTTCATTAACTCATTTCAAATTTCTTACAATACAGTTCCTTCACTGCTGGGAGAATTTTAACTTTCAAGGTGAAAGCAACATAGCTTTTTGTAAAATAGTCTCTCATGAATATATACTGTTGAGTAATTAACTATAAAACTCCAAACACTGCTTTCACCAAGCTTAAAACCAAAGACTCAAAGCATTTGATGTTAAGTTCTGTTATTTTCAGTTTCCCGTAGATCGAATGATAAGTAAGAATCAGTGTTCACTCTACTCCTGCTTTATTAAGTCACTTATCAATGATATGATCCTGGGCCCATAACCCATAAGCCAGTAGTGAAATCAAAATGGGTCTTCAAAATTAAATGAAATGCTAAAGGAAATGTCGCATGTCACAGAGCACGTTTAGTGGCAAAAGGTTGTAGCCAAACAGAAGGAATACACTATTTTGAAACTTTCGCTCCCGTGGTGAAACATTCTTCAATGCGATTGTTATTTGCTTTAGCTGCAAAGCATGATTGGAACATTGACCACCTTGACATCTGTACCACATTTTTAAACGGAGATCTTGAAAAAAGTTATATATATGAAGCTTCCTAAAAAATATGACATTAAGTGGGAGTCTAATAAAGTTTGCAAATTAAGAAAATCAGTTTACAGACTAAAACAAGCCGCTAGGTCGTGGAATAAGAAAATCAAATAAGAATTTAGATAATGTGCCATATCAACAGGCTATAGAATCACTGATGTATTTAGCCATGTGCACGCGCCCAAATATATCCTTTGCTATGACTTACCTAAGTCTTAATAAAGCAGAAGTAAAGTAAACACTGATTCTTACTTATCATTCGATATACAGAAAACTGAAAATAACAACAGTTCTAGTATAGCTTGAAATAAGATGCTATTCCCATCTTCATTAAAATGCAAATGACAAGTATTTCCTGTCAATTTTCTGTACAAATACAACTAAAAGGAGAATGTGGAATATCTGACTTCACACAGATGAACCAGCCAATATATAATTATGGCCAATTTTGAAAATTACTGTAGAGGAACATGACATCCAAATGATCACATGAGAGCAGTAGTCATTTTTCAAAATTATGTTTTGTAATGTTACAATTGTAATATATTTAAATGGGATGACAAATGACAAGAGTACATGAAAGGCCCAGAAATCATATATAACATACCCAAATTTTCATGTCTGATGACATAACATCATAAAGATTCTAATGAGTAACAGTCAAACATAAATACATATTTTTGAGATGCAATGGAACAGTCATGTAAGCATATTCTTTTGACTCACAATTCTATACCCTAATTTTATGTGACAGGTCTATCGCCACTACTTTCATCATCACTGTGTCATATGAAATTTCTGTCATTACTGCAGCACAAACACATTTTTAATAAAAATATTCCACTCTTTATGTTATGTTGTTCCCATGATAGGAGCACTGTCTACGTAAACGTGTCAAACCAAAACTCAAATTGCAATGGCAGTACCTGGATGTATCCTGTATCAAATGGAAGTACAGCATGAATCCTTCAGATTACCAGTCAGCCTTCCCTCACTCTAAACCATGTTTGCAGCATTTTTACCAGTTTATAAATTACAATGCACACCATTCACAAACCCTCTCGTACACATTATGCCTGCTTCCGTAGCTCTCCAATCTTTCAAATTAACAGACAGTAAAATTAGATATTTCCACATTCTAGGCAAACATCCCATACAAAAATAACAGATGAATGAGTTGTCTGTTGTACAATGTCGGTGGTATAAGATTTTTTTTTTTTTTTTTTTTTTTTTCCAGAAAAGCTTGAGGTACAGTTAATGTCACAATACCATTCAGAAACATAAATGGGTAGTTATGCAGAGACGTGTATGAGCTAAATCTCATGTGAGCAAATTCATAATATGAATGAAAGATAATATCCAGAACAGCCAAGAACTGAGTAAATATGCTTGAAACACAGCAAAATCAAAGATTCTATTTTACAGATAAACCATGCTTATACCTAAGAATATTACAAAAATTGTAAAGAGCCTATTCTACAAATTTTCCTGTATAGACAATAAAGACCATAAGGTATACAAATAAAATTCTTGTATATGTAATTGTACACATAATTTAATGGGTTACAAAAAGAATTCCGCATAAGGGTATATATGACTGATGTCTTACAACATTTCTGAGGATGTAATCTCTCAGCATATCTTAGTGTTTGAAAAAGAAATGCAAAAAGATAACAGATTTTAAACTTTTCAGAATGATAGAACTTTTGTTAAGCATTTTTGCTCATAATTCTTGACAGGATATACTAAATAAATGACTACATAACCCTATAACTGGCCCTAGCTGAAATACTAGTTTCAGTGAAACACTGAAAGATAGTCACGTGTGTATTGTGGTATATTAAACTTTATCATAACTGTGAGCAAATACACTACAAAGATGCAGACATAATTTTAACTGTCAACAATAAAAAAGGGACTGATAATTTGCTTTATACTTTAGACTGTTTTCATTTGTTTCTTCACCCTGGATCTAAAACACATTCAAGAGCCAAACACACAACATACAACCAAGTCCAAGTATATCACTCACCCATTATAGCTCCTTTCACAATAGGAAACTAAAATTAAATTAAAAATTTAATTATATTTAAGAATGTGTTAATGTTTTCCAGAATATTCACTCTTTGTCCCAAAGTCTGCAAATAAATGATGACAGGATGAATGAGTGATACGTGAGCACAGTTGTATGCAATTTTATGTATTTTTCCAGCATCATACTCATTCATATTTCAGGAAGCTCTCCTGCTTATTTCCTCTCTGAGGCCAGGAACCAGGTTGCTGAGGAGCATTTGATCCTGGAGCACCTGCACCCTGACCAGCATCGCTTGCTCCTCCTGCTGCCCCTTGATTCATCCAACTAAGAAACCCACCCCCTGCCTGACCTGTTGCTGCAGGTGGTGCTGCCCCTTGCTGTGGTCCTGCTGGTGCTGCCCCAAAACCTGCTGTTGTTGCAGGATTGCCAAATCCTTGAGGAGTACCATCACCTCCACCCCCCGGTGCCTGATTCCCTTGCAAATTTCCTATCAGTCCCCAACCTGCCTGATTTAATGCTGCAGCAACTATGGCTGGATTCATAGGTAGAGCTCCCAAATTCAGAGTTCCCATACCTAATGGATTATTCATATTCTGTGCCCCACCACCACCTGCAGCTCCTGGCTGACCTGTTATACCCAGTGCCTGAAGATTTGGCATATCAATGTTCCCTCTGTTAGCTGGACCACCCTGGTTCCAGCCTCCTGCTCCGGCTCCCATGTTGCTGCCCCCAGGGCCCCCATGATGTTGGTGGTGATAATGATGTGCTGTACCTGCCCCCCCACCGAAGGGGCCTGCCAAGTTTTTTGGCTCACGAGTACCAGTTCCACCCCGAGGTCCTCCAGCCCCCACCCCTGCCCCACCACCATATGACCGTCCATTTGGATCAGTCTTTGGGGCAGCATTACTCACATGAACCGACACACCTTTGATGATGTGGTCCTCTCCACACAGACCCTGGGCAATCTCTGGATCCAGGAAGGTTACAAATGCAAATGCTCGAAATGGTTTGGGTATGAAAACATCTGTGACTTCACCATACTTGGAGAAATACTCGCGCAAGTCTTCAGACTGCATGTCCTCAGTGCACCGACCCACAAACACCTTGCATGGAACCTGCTGAATCTGGCCCTCCTGTATAGCAGATGGATAATAAACATAATTTCCTACATGACCAGTGTAGTCCATTCCAAAAAGTGCATTATAAAGATTATGCTTCTGCATACAGGATAGCAATGAAATGCTCCCCCCCACCCCAAAATTGTGAAGACTAAGACAACCAGTCTAAATCAATGATTCTGTACAAAACCTGTTCCACAGAAATATACATATGTACAAATTATTTTCACAGTAACATGAAGATAACTATACTGAACATATTTTTCCCATGTCACATTTAAATTTTATAACACCTTTACATTAATGTCAAATGACTATATGTTTATCACCAGCCCTGATAACAATGCACTCAAATTAAACAGAGTATGTTCCTGAGGAGCACCATGCATTATTCATACAGACCAGTTAATTTCATAAGAATCATGTTCATCTGGCATTCCATATACAGATAGAGCACCTTGCCTAAAATGTAAAATATTAAAAGATTTGCCTTCAGGCTAAATACAATAGCTACAAAATGTGATGAATGTTTTCCTATCATTGAAGTCACTGTGAAGCAAGTGAAACACTTCAAAATGACAAAATTCCACTGGTAGGTCACCATTCCCCAAGGACTGGACATGAGGCTTGGGTTACAGCACCTCTCTTATAGTAAGATACTAAGCTTTCAGCAATTCTGCAAATATGAGCCACTAGCAGTTTGAACTCAATGATCAGTATTAGCACCATGCTCATTATTTACTGCTGCAGAGATGGTAAAGAAATTGTATGAGAGTGTTTATGAGGCTCACTGACAGAAGAAGAGTGTGGTGTCTTGTGGTTTAACAAAACCAAATGTGTGAAACAAGTATAAAGATGCTACTGGACAGAGTTTGGAATGGAACAACCTTTTACGCCATCCATTTATGCATACTGAACACCTCTTGAGTGGAAAAATAAACTTCGATAGTTGTAGTTTGTCCAAATGTTAGGTTGCTGCACTTATTTTGCCTGACTGCTTTGAAATAAATTTCCAAAAACATATCATCATTTGTGCTCACCCCATGGAGTTATCAAAAACTCTTGTAAGATGTGTGCAGGTCATAAATAAAATAATATTTCATCACAGTGACAATGCTGAGTTTAGGTTTTCTTCCTTGCAAAGTATAAATTGTGCACAATTCTTTTTGTTGTTTATTTTATTACACTATCACTATCTACAATATATAGCACTTAATGGTAGGATGACTGATGAATAAGGAATTGGAAAGTATTCATAAATAAGTTTTCATGGCCTCAGTCACTTGTCTGGAGCAATCTGGGAAAATTACAAACAACTTCAATCAAGAGAGTCCATGTTGCAGCTGAGACTCAAACCAAGCGCCTCCAAAATTTAAACCAATACAACATTCTGCTACACAAAATCTTTTCTTCCAAAAAATCCTGATATTTCTGGATGGTTTTCTTCAGTAGAGGTCAGTAAACTTGAATGGTTAGAAATGGAATGCTGCTGAAAAGCTTCAAGATCTATAACATTTAAAAAAGTTGAATATTTGGATGTAAACAGGAGAACACTAGACTACTACTATAAGCAAACTATCTTCACTTGGCGAGTCCTCCAGACCAACAGGACCCATTACTAGTTAACAAAAGCAAACAAATATGTCTCCACAGCAACGAGTCAATGTTCAACAGTGGAGGTACTGTTAGAAATGGTGTCTTCTATGGTGGACCGTGCTGAGGGGTCATAAGGAGGACAACTGCAAGAATCAGAGATGGAAGAGATCTGTCATTCAGAGAGGACTTGAGCACAGAAGCAGAGGAATAACAATTGTTGGAGCTGTTACCAGGCAACTACTACTGAAGACACTGCAGGGAGGAAAAGATTTAGCACATACTCCAGTGAACTGTAAAGTGTGGAAATCAGGGATGGTGCTACAATCATGTATCATGTGTCAAGGTGGGCAATAAATCCAATATCCAATCCAAAACCCCATCAAGAGTCACTCTATCATGTGACAGTATTCTCAAAAGAAAACATTTTAAGACATTTCTTTTCCACAAAACTTTGTTTTGCCATGGTAAAGCATGTAAGTTATGTTTAATCATTGTCTTTATGCATTATTTGCTCCCACCTGCCTTTAAACTCTCCTTCTATCATCATCTTAAAATACATCCATACTTTACTTGTTCTCTTTCCTTGGTTAACTACAGTTTGGTTCCCCATACTGAATGAACATAATTATACAACACAAGATCAACAATAATGATAAAAAATGTCAAAAGGCTTGTGACTCTGACTAAGCCTGGGAAAAGAAAAAGAAGATACAGGAAAATCCTAACACGGAGATAATATGGAACTAAAATTTAACTCTTCACACTAAGATGAAAATACTTCAGGAATCAGATCTATCTATTTAACCACCTTAGAAAATATATGTCTGATATAAAGAAAACATTTTCAAGTTACCTAGACTGTAACTGCAATATCTAAAGAAAAGTCTGACACTGAAATCTCTGCAACAAATCATGAAATGTGAACTAAGTGGTCCATTTGTAATTCCACTCAAATGTAGACCATTTAATCAGATAACCAATATCAAATGCTAATACCCCATGTTTTTGCTCTAGCAGTACTTAACATTAGCATACACTTCTACGAAAATGATGGTGAAATATTTCTATGTGATCTTACTGACTACACTTCAGAATATTAAAACTAGAACTAGTCAGAGAATTATTTACAATATAATATTGTGACATGGATGGTGCAACGGAAGTGGGGGGGGGGGCATGAACTCTGTGGCCTTGCAAGTGACATCACATACCCCCACTCCTTCCACCAGTACGCAACACTCGGTTAACACCCCCCCCGCGGTGACGTGGCAGAGGAGCGGCTGCGCCAGGCAACCATTGCTGCGGTGACGTAACAAGGAACACAGTGGTTACTACACAGCTGTAAACAACTCCCCAGTGTTGCTAGCAACACTTGTAAACATGGCGTCAGGCAACAGTGGTACTTATCACGTAACTGTTTTCTGTGTTGTCCATGCTGAGGCTAAATAAGGAGCAGCGAACACGATTCAGTAGTGTTTAGTGAACCAGTTACTAGAGAGAGTATAACCAGAGTTGAAATATAGCAGCCGCCGAAGACAGTTGCAAGTCTAGCATTCGCCAGAGTGAATGGAAACAGTGGAAGTAATTGTGATACTGCTGATGGCAGTAATTGTGAGACTGTAAGAGCGAATGTGCAATAAATTCGCTATATCAAGTAAGGCAGTAGGTTATTTGTCGCATGACATATACCCAACACGTGACAATATACACGTAAACATGCCTGTTCAACTCTAATATAGACTGTCACTGATTTTCATCTGTCACACTTCCATCTTTGCAGAAGTCCTACGTTTCTCAATACTGTCATGCAACTAAATAGATTACCCATGGGGCCAGGGTGGTGTGCTGACAAGTTGTTCATCGTGGTGCACACTGCAAAGTGTCTTTATGGGTAGGGGGTGGGACACATGCATCAAAGACATCATTTTCACTTTGCAGTGGTGATGAACAGGCGTTCCTTCAATATCTTGCAACAATTCTTCAAGAATGTTGTCAGTCATGATAGGATCTCTCCCATGCAGATTATAATCTCCCACTCCATCAACAAGCACCACTTAAAGATTCTGAGTTTCCAAGCTCAATGTTTATTTTATTTAATTTATTCTGCTTTAACTGTACCATATAATTTTATTAAATACACTGTACAAACATACATGGATTTCCTTAAACTACAGATTTTTTACGCCAGAAATATGAGAATGTGTCAGAATATCCAATCATTATTATGAAACCAACATGAGAAAGATGGGAAGGGTCCCTTTCACTTGGCTCACAATTCCCTGGTGTGTATCTGACTATTATTTGTAAAACAAAGGTATGGTGTTCAAGAGGCAAAGGGAATTCCAGGTTTGCCTTGTCACATGCTGGAAATTCTCATGACAGGAAGGTTAACGTATGTGTAGGTAAAGGTAAAGTTACTCCTGTGCTTAATTATGCATCACATCATGAATTTGCATGGGTAAGTTGAGATATAGATCAATAAATACTTAAAACTGGCACTGGATGAAGGTAAATTGTTAGTCACATCCTGGCTGCTTTACCATCAGGCATAGACCATCCTGTACCACTGGACACAAGGCTAGGTAGGCTCCAGAGCCATACTGGACATGGTATACACTTACCAGGAATCGAACTATGGTCATCCAGCCCATAGCCCAGTCTCACCTTTCAAATATGTATGATATAGTTACAAAAGTATAACATTTAAAGTGCTCTGATAATAAGTAAATTATTATCATCTCTTCAAATTGTAAAACTAATAAACTTCAAACTTCAAACTTCTGGGATGCACAATGCATTGCCCCGTAGAAGAGCGCTGACACTTCAGAGAAACACACTGCCTCCATCTTTGAGGACAAGGAATAAGTCCAGCAAGCAACTAGCAAGAAGCAGTAGGATTTGTCTGAAGCCTGCTTCTTGCTGGCTACCTGTTTGGCTTACATTTTGACGCAGAAGATTCCTATAACCTTTATTGTTTGCATCCTGCTGTGTGCCAGGATCTGTGGTGCTGTGGCCATCAACACAACAACACAACAAGTTTTTGTCCAGTCACTGTCCAGCTTAAGGTGTTGGCAGCATAATTGTGGATGGAGTGCAGATGGTCCGCTAAATCTGCTGTGTGATCGATTGTGGGTCATACCTTGTCTGGGGGTGCCCCAAACAGTAATTTCGCCGGGCAGTCAGAGTTCTCTTCCAAACACTAGACCACCAGCCGGAGCCAAGCCAATAGTACCATGAGTGAATGTCATATAAGCAATGAGGAAGATGGGCAATCTTGCTTCCTAATCCCTCTGATGCAATGCAATGACATGTCATAGGTGTTCCTCAGGTGTTTTGATGTAGCGCTCTACTATAACGTCCGATTGCGGGTACAGGGATGTGTTGCGCATCCTGTTCCATCCCAGGCACTGCAACACCTCCTGTATCAGACATGACTCAAAATTATGGCCCTGGTCACTATGAGGCTACCGTTGTACTCCGAAGCTGAGGAACTTGGTAACCAGAGCTTCCACCACTGAAGAAGCCTTCTTGCTGGGAATGGCGAAAGCTTGACAAAAGAGTCCACAGGTGTCTGGAGGTATGTTTCCTTGGTCGCATCGTGGGAAGGTCCCTGCTACATCAATGGCCATCCTTTCAAAAGGAGTCCTTATGTTGCACTCATGCATTTGGCCCCAATTCCTGGTGTCGAACTGCGGGCATCACTTCTCAACACTGTTTCTTGCCTGGAGCAGTAGTACCTTTGCCAGACCTTATCCAGGGTCTTCTTGACACCCAAGTGACCTCCTAATGGTCCATCATGCAGTTCAGTCAGCATGTCCTTCATTTTGCTCCAAGAGAGAATTAACTGGGCTATTTTTAATCGTCTGTCAGGGGATTCCCAGTGGTGCTCTAGCATACCATTCCTCATAGCGAGGGATTTCCACTGGGCCCAGTACCTTTTGTATTTGGGTTTGGGGTCGGGGACATCTTTCCATTCTGGGCACTGTCCGGTGTCTACTTCCTCCAGAATGGGCCCTATATCCTGATCATTCGGCTGCTCTGTCCTCAGAGTGGCCAGATCCCAGCTGGTACCTGCATGACATCTGGCCGCGCCTTGACTTTGTGATAGTGTGCACAATCTTCTCGGCATGTTCGTCAGGAATGGGCGTTGCTCTGTTGTGTTTTCGCCTTTGACGGTACTCGGAAGTGAAGCTGTACTACAGTAGGCACCGAATCCTGCAGGCGGTTTGTTCATTGAGGTTCTTAAAGCTCATGAGCCAGGTTAATTCAGAGTGGTCTGTGCGCAAGTGAAACTCTTGTCCGTAAAGGTACTTATGGAAATGTCCCAGCATCCTCATGCTGGCCAACAGTTTCTGCCAGGTGATGCAGTAATTTCTCTCGGCCTTATTCAGCATTTTACCGTAGCAGGCTATTACTAGCTGGTTTCCATCCTGTACTTGCAACAGCGCTACTACAATCTCGACTGTACTCACGCCTGTGTCAACAATGAACGTCTTTCTTGCATGCGGGTGAGCAGCAGCACCGAGGGCCTCCTTTGGTCTTTGAAAGGCGGCCTCCACTTCTGGACTCCAAAGTTTGGTTAGCAGCTTCGTAATGTTGGTGAAACTGGAAATAAACCATCTTTAATACATGTATAGGCACAGGAAACTTCTAATTTTGTGTTTGTTCTTCAGGGTCTGCCATTCCCATTTCTCTCAGCTTCCAGGAGTCTGTTATCCCTTCAGGTGACACAGTATCAGCAAGACGCCGTACTTCCTCCTAAAAAAGATTTGTCACTTATTCAGATTCAGCTTCAGCAGGCTTCTGGTAATGCATGGAACACTTTCCGCAGGTTGAGCAGGTGCTCCTGGAACGTGTCACCCATCACGATCAAGTTGTTGACGTACATGAGACATAGCTCGCGAGGCCTCGTAAGACAGTCGCCATTGACAGTTCAAACGTTACTGAACCATAGCAAAGGCCAAAGGGGATGACTGTGAACTGCCATAGCCCTTGATCCACTGAGAACGCCATCTTCTCTTTGTCCGGATGCAGATCCACCTGTCGATAACAGCTCTTCAGGTCCAAAGTGGATAACCATCTGGCTCCAGCCAGCGTGTCAAGTGTCATCAACCTGAGGCATTAGAAAACAATCTTTCCCTGCGACATTCAGTTTCCTGTAGTCCATGCAGAAGCGGAGGTATCCGTTCTTCTTCCTGACAACGGAGGACGACCAGAGTCTGCCTGACTCTTTGATAACGCCAAATCGTTGTATGTGGTTGAACATCTCACCTATTTCCATCTATTCTGTTAGGCGGTGCTTCCTCTGGGGTTAGCGAATCGGTCGAGCCTCTCCCATATCTATATGGTGATACACCGTCAGTCCATCTGCAGTCATCGGTGTTCATAGCTATGATGACACAGTACTCAGAGAGGAGCTGTTCCAACTCTCGGGACTCAGCGCCACTCAGGGTTGGCTTAGCAGCTACCATCACATTCTATACTTCTGGGCAGTGTCTCAAACCTGTGGCTGTTCAACATCGGGTAGGGTCACCAGCCAGGAGGGTTCCTGTTGTGAGCTTCTGGTTGCGAAGCGCAGCATTCAGGAACCTCACGGGTACCTTCTGGCGGTCTTGGACCCCGGTTCTGGCTATGTAGAGTCCCATTTTCCACCCCGAATGGCCTCTCCAATCGAGCTATCACTATTCCCTGAAACTGTACAGGTATCACCTGATCATTGGCCACTACCATGCTGGAAGACTGGAGCTCCGCCCCGAGCTCCATAGTGATACACCTTCCACTCCAAGACATAGCATTTGGCGCCCTACCTGCACAGACACATCGCACACGCGCAGGATGTCCAGCCCCAAGATGAACTCGTTTGTGATATTAGCGATGAATACAAGGTGGGGAGGGCTTCCCCAGTCACCATCTGCAGCATGTGGTGTGATTTGGCTGCCTTTAGGGCCCTCCAGCGGCAATGTTGGCAACAGTCACGAGGAATGGTTTGTCACCAACCTAGCCCTATGACTATGGTAGGGTCGGCCCTTTCCATTATGACTGTCAGCGCAAGGTGGGGGGACCTTAATGTGTTAATGGTTCCTAGGAGTATGGCCTGCAGCTTGAGGGCCTGCCTGAGAGCCTTGGTCACTTTTTCCTCTCCTCCCTGCAGCAGCTGAATTCTTATGACGGGGTCTTCTATCCCGTCTGTGAATGCCTTGCCTGGCTCCTTCCTTATATGGCCCTCGGACTGCGCAGGGTAAGCGCGGTGGGCCAACTGTTCATTGGCTGTGGCAAATTCTTGCGAGGATATTCTGATATTCTTGGTCGTTTTTAGCTGACTGCGATAATGATGTGGCCAGGTGCTGGTCCCCGAAGTGATCCTCCTGAGCATCATGGATTTCTTCATAGTTCACTCCTTTCGGGACTCCCGTGTAGCACGTTGGTGGCCTGGCCCTGGAAGGTTGTGATAAAGTGTGTGGATTTCTCAAGGCGCGTCCAGTAGTTACACTCTGCTACGGTCTTGAACTGGTGCCGTACCATGACCCATGATGTAGTCCTGTTGAGCTTCAATGTCTTTGCCGTGCCTGTGCTGGTTCCTGTTCCTCTTAATCCCTTGGCCCAGGCCTCAATTTCCTTCAACGGCATCTGCATCAGATGGCCTCAATTAGGTACTACGTTGTCCGACCCTCGATGTGGAACACGAAGCCGAGTTCTTCATGAAGGTCCTTCCTCGTGCCTGTTAGTGTTTCCTGAAAACTCTTTGTCCACATATCAAGGGATTCTTTACTGCCTGTAAGTCCACCTGCATTTCATCAATCTTCTCAATAAGTTCCTTGCAGAGGCCCTGCATTCTTTGAGCCACATATGCCAGGATATCTTCTACCAAATGTTTCATGGTCTCTTCCAGCTCGGTCCAGACTGAGTTGATCACAGCCTTGGTTTGTTCTTGATCTGAGTCCACCCTTTCTTGTATGGCATTCATTTAGGCCAGCAGACGGGCCAGTGTTTGTTTCATCTTCATAGTGTGGCGATACAACTATACAATGCAATCTTCAATCCAATCCCACATCTGACACCAGCTGTCACATGTACAACTGACTATAGGTGGGTTTTGGATTGGTAATTGGACTTACTGAACACTTACAAACCATAGCTACAAGTATTATTATTATTATTATTATTATTATTATTGGAGGGGGTGGGTTTCCCCATGCACCGCGACCAGTTGGATTTATTGTGCGTCCCCCTATAATCTTCTACCAGCCTCTATACCCTACCGGTATTGGTGCTTACCATCAGTCCCTACTCAGCCAGCGAGGTTGGCCTCTACTGGCTCAGAGGTATCTCAATGCTTCCCCCATCTACCAGAGGCGTTAGAGACTACTGTTGGGCAGGAAATGTCCTTAATTTAGCTCAGTGGCCTCCTTTGGAGGCATGAGGTTCTTTTATGTGCCGTAATGCTATGACACCGGACCCACGGCTTAAAGTCCCTCCCAGAGGACTTGTTCCCTGAATTTTTCCACCCTTAAAAATTCCATGGCCTCCGCCGGGTTTGAACCCATGTACCTTGAGTCATGAGGTGGGAACGTTACCCCTAGACTACGGAGGCCGCTATAGCTACAAGTAACTACAGCACTATCACTAATTCACACTCTGCAGTTCACTACAGCTAGTACTAAGTCTCCTCAGTCTGCTGTGTCTTCACCAGTCATTGCCTGCTGACAGATCCGAACAACGTAGTCTGATTCCATGCTCGTGTTCCTATCAGTTTGTGACTGTCCCACAACTAACTCATTACTCCAATCATCCTGCTTCTAACATCTTGGAAGGGGCCGCATAGTAAACACCATTCCTTTGTTGCTTAGTGGAGAGAGCAGAAAACACCATTCCTGCTGTTTGCGGGCTGCTGTACAGTCGTTGTCTAGCAACAAGTCTGCATGCCACAGTATTATTCAGCAGGTAAATGCCCCATACAACACTCTTACAATCTGCTGCATGTTTGTTCCTGCCTAAGTAAGAACCAGCTTACTTGAAGCGCCTTGTTACATGTTCCCATCCCGTACTTCTTAGTTAATTGCTTCTCTCAGTGAACAGCAAACGAAAACTGAAATACTGTACTGAATCTTTGCCACAGTGGGAAAACACTGTCCACAGACTTGTATGAAGCATCCAGCTTTCTGAACTCCCAGGTGACTTAAATAAAACTTCCCTCTCCACTCTCTATCTCTCTATCTCTAATAAATAAATGGAGTTACTAAAGCGATACAACCAAAGTTTAATTGACATTCACAACAGGTAAACCGTTTTTTAATTCAAACTTCAAATAGGCAATGCTGCTGTAGCAACTGCAAGAAACAAACTATTTCCCTCCAATATAAGATGAATCAAATAGTCTTTGACCTCTCCATTCACAATCCCGGACAGGACAACTACGATAACTTACACATACATAAAACAGTTGTTAAAATCATATCAAAGTCAAAGCCCAAAATTATCATCATTCCAACAGTTCAAATAGGTGTAAGTAACAAGCATCTGATGACTGACTTTGGACTGTAACACTGTATAGTCTTCCAGGTTAACAAAAACATTCTGAAGGAACATGGTGCCTCCATAATTCTGGAATCTCTCTACAAGACTGCACGGTGTCACAATCTGAGCCACTACAGTATAAACCTCAAAACTTACGACAAGGTAAAAGAAGTGCTTGTAAAGAATGTATTACCAACAGTGTTTAACAGGAGCATGGGACAAGCTGCTGTAAGTCCCAGTTGAGTACCCTGAAAGTTGAGTTTACATTTTTTTCTGATAAGATGGGGTCAATTAGCAAGTATATGTACATTTTGTATCTTTAGAATAAATTACAGACTTGGTTTTGAATTAGTATTTGGTATCTGAATTATTATCAACAAAACTGAATGAATAAGTGACTTCATTTTTCATTACAAGTATTATCCAGATCTTCTGCAGTGTAAAAGGTGGTTCACATCTATTTCCCAGAATTTTGTGGATTGTTATTTTGTAAATGCTAATGTGGGCATCACCATCAAACACATTATTACCAAGATAATCCAAGCTAAGCCTGATGCTGCAATGAGAGTAAGTTCAAATTCCACAAAGGTAGTAGTGGCAATGAAACATACATGTAAATGCCTTAAAGCCTCAAACCATTAGACACAAAATCTTGGTGTCATATGCTGTTAATGCTTGTTTATGGTTTGAACAAGTGCTTGAAACTGGTAAAGGATCAAAGGAATACAATAAAATAAGTTCACATAACCCAGAGTTTTATAAGTTTTAAATTAAACACTGACATTTTGCACATCTATTTCAATATTCAGAACATGGTTCATACTTAACACTTAACTGCACATAACATAAATATATAATGAAGATAACACTGATACACAATCTCAAAACATTTAATGCTACACCGCACAACACAGTTCAATAAGAAAACAGCATGTACTTGTATTTATGTTATGTATGAACTTACGGAAGCACAATTTGCATTCACATCATTGTCAATGTTCATTTTTTACAACAGTTCATGGTATCACTTGTACACCTGCATTTCATAAGAGGCAAGAATGAATCCAAACTCCATTTCAATTTCAAAAGCAATTATTCCACATCTATATTTAACCCTTTTAATGTTAATCAGTCAGCCACCAGGGGTGCTGCTGAAGTGCCACTGGCCACACTACCAGCCACCTTCCTTACATTCTGATAATCCCCACATTGGCTATAAGACATTTAAAATCCATGCAGCACATACCATGAAGCTTATTCTGGCATTTGAGTGTGATTATGTCGTGCTGCCACTTTATGACTGAATTTGTCGATTTTTTCACAAAGTTTCATTGAATTGCCTGTACTCCTAATAACCCTGCTTCATATAGTATGGTGCTCTGTTAGACATTTAAATTTTAAATCTGCATTTGTATTACTCAGTGCAAGGATGGCTTCACATTCCATTAAAAGATGAGCAAATCTTAATTTTTCTGATTTTTTTTGTGACCATATGTCTGTAATATTGCTGTTCCATTTCATTAATTTTAATAAGCAAGGCTTACTGTCTTTTCACTTCTAATTTTAGTGTTTCTAGCCAAATTTTCTGTCTATAGTGTAAACTGTACTTGAGTCCTTTTCTCAGTAGTTATATTTCGTTTTGTGTAAATTGTATGTCAGTGGTGTTTATTACTCTTGGGTAATCTCCATTTTCTACTGGTGTTTTTTCTTTTGTTTGTGTTTGTAATTTGAATAAATGGCATTAATTTTTGTTGTTGTTTTTCATTTCTTCTTGCATTTTTTGATTTACTGACTGTTCAATACTGTTCCATATAGATTTCCATGTGCTTGCATTTTGTATGTGTGTGTAACAAACTTCTTTGTTAAGTTGCTGTCTCTTCTTGTAAAGAAATTTTAATTCATTCTTTATTCACAATGTTTGTGCTTGTATTTGTGTTTTCCTAGCCAGTAGGGTAGTCCTAGGGTAAAAGTACCAAGACCATTGAGAACTGCTTGCTCACTGTGGTTTTAAACACTCACAGCCTGGAATTGTCAAATAAGGCTGACAGCGAAAATGACGTCATAATGGAAATGCATCACATTGGAAATCATGAATGAGTTTTCATTCATTGACAACTGTCTTCAGTGTTATAATAAAAATGATACTGAGGAAGTAACTGTTGAACAAATTTCAGCAAAAGACCAGAAGATATCAGGAAACTGATGAGGATGACATTACAGAGCGTGAACAAGTAACTAAACAGGATGCTAGTAAATTTATTGCTGAACTATGACATTTTTTCACGCAGGGAGGCAATGAAGGCAATACTATATCTGCACTAGAGACCTACACTGATTTTATTCAATTGCAGTCAATCAAATGAATATGGCAGGGTACACTCAACCAATTCCTCTGACACTAACTCAGATGAAAAAAGGGCAGTCCAGTACTGGAAACAGTGTGGTTCAATATACTTTTACAAAATGGTCCTGAAGAGTTACATAAGTTATGTATGTGTGTGTGTGTATATATATATTGTGACGTGCTGCCCGAAAGCCGGACTATAGGACATCCATCACTGTGCAACAGGCAATGAGAATGCATGCCACCTAAGAAACTGCCTACCCAACAAAGGCAGAACTGTTGAATTCCCATGGCAACGTATAATAAATATTCCACGCTGAACCTTTCGACAAGGTGGCCTCTATCCCATCCAAGCGTAGGATATAAGTGAAGTACAATTCAGAGAACCCAGTCAGTTCATATCCAACTAGAGGAGTCAGTCCAGCTTCAAAGAAGGAAGAGCCAAGATGCTCCACCAAGATTAGCGGCACACATGTAACAGATGAAGAGGAAACATCTGAAGGCATTATAGGTGAGAATAATTGTATTAGTGAGTGTAAAGAGTGATTGTCCAATAAACATACCGTGATGTATTTGCGCTATGCAGAACACCCACTCCCCTGCCAGCAGTGATGTAACAGCATCAGAGCTGCTGCTGCTGGTGACGTAACAGGGGAAACCGCTGTTACCACGGGGCAACAGGAAACAGTATAAGAGCCTGGCTGAGCGGTGTGTGAGACAGTGTGTGTGTGTGGTGCCTAGACAGTGTGGATGGTGAAGCTGCCGAAGCCAGTTCGCCTTCGAAGAGATGAGTCCAGTGAAGTCCAGCAGCTACAAGTTGAGTTGCATCGAGTGAATGGAAAGGACTACATCAGAAGAAGTAATTGTGATACTGCAGCTTGCAGTAACTGGGAAACTGTCAATTGTGTAAGTGTAAGGGCATATGTGGAATAAATTCACTAGATCCAAAACAGCATGAAGTTATTTGTCACGTGACAATATTCATCCAAATCCAAGACCCATACAATTTCTTGCTGCGTTGCCTAGGAAACACACTATATATTGTAACCGTACGCATCCTTCACGGATATGTCTTATTTGTTTGTACGTAACGATTAAGTTTAGCTGTGGAAATAAGATGCTCCAGAGGGATCAAGGTCCTCTGAACTGGCCTTTTGTTACGAGGGACAGAAGGGTGATTAGTGAGTCCATTGCATTCAGGGGGGGTAGGTATCCCTTCTGTCGTCCGTGCCTGTGGAGGTGAAGGACCTATGGATAGAAGCTTCGAGAAGGCGTGTAGGCCGGAAGGGGTCCTTGCGCTTGGTCATGTAGCCCCGAGTAGAAAATTTGAGATGGCTGTAAGAAGGTTTTTTTGAAAGCAGTGGCGGTGGTAATGTAGTAGTTAGTGAGTAGAAGCCAGTGAGGGAGTGCAAGTGAGTAGAGGGAGTAAAAGACTTTTTAAGAGGACAGTGAATAAGCGTGAACTCCGGTAGCATTATCAGAGAGATTGTGAACTGTTAATAAACGCTGATTTATGTAAGTGGATTTCAAAGAAATATTACGCAATCTAATGAGGAAGAGAAGTTTCTACATAGGATAAATAAAGTTAAATGATCAGAAACTTACGAAACCGAGTGAGATATTTCATTTCCTAAGAACCTGTGCCTAAGTATTAACCGATCCAGCCTGCATCCGAAACGACGTGAGCCAACACCCGTGTACCCCTGAGATACAAGACTCATGACCCTGAACTTAGGTGAGGCACTACACTGCGAGGAAGGCAGCGTGTGGGGCGGGTGTAGACATGGCGACCAACGTATGGGGCTCGAACAGTAGCGGCCGCATATAAACAAATGACCCTTAACAACGTGCAGCTCGATAAGGATCGGTGCTTCGAACCCAGGAGTTCAAGATAGCGGCGGCGGGACAAGAAGTGACATCGAGCAACACTGCAGTGAAAAGGACGAACCGGGTGACAGATCGGAAGACTTGCATCTTGAGGACAACCCGACTCATCTAAAGGAGAATCAACCCCGGCAAACTTCAGGTCAGGTTGGTGGAAAGTGAAAGTGACAGAGACAGACTAGGATTGTTAATAATCAGGGAAGGTATGATTACTTGCAGACATTTGAGAAACAAAAGGGTAATTGGAGACAACAGTGAAGAAGGTGAAACGATGGATGAGGAGACGACGCAGTTAGAAAGCGTAATTATAGGTGAGAGTGGGGGAGATTCAGAAGGAGAAATGGACATGCAGTGTGGTCAACCGAGAGAAGGGGACACATGTGGAATCAGTGAGAGTAGGGGAGAACAACTGATGAGTGCTGACAAAAAGGGGAAAGACGAACAAATAGATATGCAAGCGATAATGTCATGTATGAAGGAGATGTTTCGGGAGAATAGGAAGGAGAGCAATAAAAGAATGGAGGAGATGTTCTGGGAGATTAGAGAGAATAGGAAGGAGAGTGAAAAGATTAGAGAGGAATTTAGGAAGGAGGGTGAAAGGAGAGCAAAGGAATTTAATGAAAGGTTGGAGAACATATTTGTTGTACACAAGTGCGAGATGCTGTCATCCATGAATCAGATCACGAGTGACGTAGAACTGAGGACAGATCGGAAGATTGAAGCAATGAATAGGGAAATTAGCCAAATAACAGAGAGTACCAACGGACAGTTTTGAGCACTGACCGAGAAAGTGCAGAATGATAAAATTGAAATTACTAACAATTTTGAAATCTTGAGACAGGAAGTGACAGCATCTCACGCTCAGCTGGCTAAGCAGTCTGAGAACAGGTGTGAGGGTAAATCAATGCAAGAAACGAGTGGCGGAAATTGGACAGGGCAGCGGACATATTAGCAAGCAGTATGATGTTGTCAGTAAGCAATATGATGAATTGAGAACCCAAGTTGAGCTAATGAAAAATCAGAAACGAGTAGAAAGTAAGAGTAATTGTGAAGAAGTTCAATGTATGGGGATTACTAACCGCCAATCGGATTCTAGGATTGAAAAGACCCTCTCAAGCTCAGACATCATGATTACTCATGTTAATGAACCAATAAGTAATGAAGTTTCATGTAATGGTTCTAATCCTCACAATGACGTCGATAGTCAGGAGAAAGTGTGGAGTGGCAACCCTGGAGAATTTGTCAGAGGGATCCTCAGTCACCCTGTAGATCTCACATTACTAATATTCGAAAACAAACCGGACCAAAACGCCCAGGTGCATTTGAATTCCTTAGGCGAATACATACAAATTAAGAATATTCCTCCACCACTTCAGTTAGCTGTAGTGCGGCAATCTTTAAAAGGCATTTCAGTCATGACGTGGGCTGATGCTAATTGGGATCAAATTAAAACGTTTGAGGGACAATTGTGGCAATTTTTGGGTACCTGCAACTTTCACAATCGGTTTATTATCAATTACGCAGAATACACTGCCCCATTGGTTCCCTTACTAAAGAAAGGTGTACGCTGGAAATGGACCCACCGCTATGTACATCCACTAATTTTGGGACGGAATAATGCGCCTATCCTCTAAAACCCCATTCCATACCTCTGACAAATTCACATGGCATTGGGTGATGAACTGAATTCATAATAAGATAATAATTGTTAAGATAGGTATAAGGAATAAACAAGATCTGTTGTTATAATGTTAAGAGTGGAGTGTCCCCATGAAGATTGGATGAGGATTGCAGGTATGAATGTATGATGAGGAAGGGGAAAGGTGAAATCCCCGTAGTGCTTGTGGTTACTCATATAATTGCAGTCTGGTAGCTCTAATAATATCTGTTGAGAACATCAGTGATTTGAGATCAGTTCAGTATAGGGAAGCTAAGTTTATCATCGGATAAGGGAACCAAATTCCATCCATATCCTAAAAGTGTATCGTCGGAAGAAGAAAATTACGGAAGATAATATTAAAATAGTATCGTCAAGCGAGTGAGTGGAGAGAGATAAAAGAGTGGAAGGAAGAAGGGAGAGAGACGTTCTAAAAGCGAAATCATCGAAACAAGAATGTGAGTGGTGATAGATAAGTGGCCTGAGAGGCGTAAGGAAGCTGTGCTGAAAGTGACGTAGCCGAAAATTGAGTGTAAATTTAAATGTAGGTGTGGGTGTTGGCCCTACTGAGGAAATAATAGTTGGTTAGAAATGTCAGAAGGCAGGTATGGATGGGAGAGTATGCAAGCTATTGCGATGTAAGCGGAAGCGGAGAGATTCCCGAAGCAAAGACTGTAAATCACTGAGTGTCGATGCTACCCACCTGAGGTAACTGGAGTAATCCTAGGAGGATGATAGGATTACAAGGATTATCATCTGAGCATGTGAAATTTTAGTTGTAACATGGGGACGGTCCATTATATGTGTAAGAAGTCTTGTATTGTTTGATTTTAACTTAAGTGTAATTTGGTACGTGAAGGGCGTACGTGAGAGTGTCATTAAATCAGAGAAACTTCTTTCATCACATGTGTTTCGGAAGTTACATGATTTAACGGGGGAGTTTGTAACCGTACGCATCCTTCACGGATATGTCTTATTTGTTTGTACGTAACGATTAAGTTTAGCTGTGGAAATTAGATGCTCCGGAGGGATCAAGGTCCTCTGAACTGGCCTTTTGTTATGAGGGACAGAAGGGAGATCAGTGAGTCCATTGCATTCGGGGGGGGGGGGGGGTGCGTTGGTGTCGCGT